>NW_020447197.1:1419572-1614045 GCF_003343035.1 Apteryx rowi | reverse complement strand
GAAAATATTCACCGATATTATGTAGGCTGGGTAGTTTTTTTTTTTTTTTTTTTTGTCAGATATATTTACCCTGCGTAGCATTAACTGAGATGAATATTATATCTGGGCTCTGTTTAGCTTCTTCTCCACGTGTGTTTATCTTGCTGCTTTTTAAGCATCTATGTAGGGTACATACTCACCCTAAAAGCTGTCCTTTAGACGTGAGTAACACCTTGATGGAGATGCTGCCTGGACCACCAATTGCAAGTATCAGTCAAAGAGTCCTCAAAACCAGCCATGCTTTTCGCCACCACTGCATCACAAACCCAGTGGCTTTCCCAGAATACTTGAGCCTCCCCTGCTACAGAAGTCATTAATTGAGAGCTAACCTTATGGCCCCAAACATGCATTTTGGCTTGTTAAATTTAATCATCATTGAATAAAAGACTACTACACTAGTAAAGGAGAAAGAGAGGGTTTGCGCTAAGCAGAAGAGGTTTTGGCAGAAATCAAAATGCAGGTGATGTGCTCAGCATCTTCAGGATGCAACTGTTTATGGCTTTGACAATAAATAATACATCACAGGCATTGACAAATGGAGCTTCACAAAAGCCCTGTGAAGTAAATCAGCAGTTGTTATCCGGGACAGAGGGGAAGGCATTGCATAAAAAGGTTAAGCAACTTGACCAAAAGGATACAGCAAGCCTGTGGCGAAGCAGAGCTCCAGGGATGCCCAGGTCTATGCTGGTAACAACGAGCCTTTTCCCTCCTGATTTTCTGTTAGCTTTTATCGGCTGCAAAGGAGTGGCCACTGGTAATGCATTTGGATACTAAGTTGTCAGGAGGATCTGGAGCCAGGAAATAAATTAATGGTTTTTATGTTCTCTGATGGATTTACAGAGAATCTCAGAGGCTTTAATTTGGACAGTCTGCGTTCTACCATGCCTTTTTGGTTTCATCTATCGGATTTTTGATAGCTATAAAGCTCTGCAGAGGGAATGGGGATCTGAAGTGTTCTGGGGTGGAATTAAGCAATATAGTGTGATTCTGTATCTATAACCAGAAGGCTTTTGTTTTGTGCTTATAGGGATTCGAGTAGGAACCATGTTCTGGTTATTAATTGTTGTTGTGCATTATGAGTCATAGTAAACTTACTGCATTGTCTCAAGTATTTTCTGGGCATCATGAAATGTTCAGGGGTTTCATATATCTTGAAGTATGAGATTTTGTCCACCTTTACACAGTAGAGTAAGTAGGGATGGCTGCAAGACTATATATCAGCAGGAACACCAACAATGCGGAGGTGATTTTGTAGGCTTTTATGTTTACTGTGAGTTATGGCAGTTTGCTGTGGCTTGAAAACACTTTGGGCTGAACTAGTTAATTTGCACAGTCTGAATGCAGTAAAAGCAGGATCTCATCATTATAACTGCCTTACCCCTTCCCGGTATTTTCTCCTGCCTGCTTGGCTGGTCATGCCCAGACCACTAATCCCACGGCTGGCTCAGCGCAAGCAGGCCATGGTACTAGCACACAGTCCTGGTGATGTCTGCGTGGTCCTGGGAGCGCTCAAGTCCTCATGAAGTCATTTGCTTCTCAGGCTGGGGATCCCAGCGTGCACCTCTTTTGCAAAGCTATTCCAAGCCTGTAGTCAGCACCTCCCATTTATCAAATGTTTTGCTATCCTGTGATGCAAAGTGTGGCAGAAGTGAACGACATTACTATTATTGCTGTCCTTTGAAATGTAGTCCCTAGGGGACCTGACATTTGAAGGGTTCTCTGTATGTGGTGAGGTCTGCTGTCAGTCTGGGAAGCCAGGATTCACGAATGGTGGCTCGCAGATACTTTGTACTGTGCATTGAGAAGGTAAAGCTTTTGTTCGGGGGGAACAGCGCTGCAGAGCTCTGGAAGGAACAGTTCCTGTAGCTACAGAAGGAGCGTTGGTACAAGGTCAGAGCTTTTAGAAAGGGCAAAGAGAAAGCAGTCCATGCATGCATGTGCCTCTGTGTATTTGCATGCATGTGCATATATGAATACATCTGTGGATATAATTAACTCCTGGGTTCCTGGAAGCATTAGGAGGACAACAAAATATAAGGTTACAGAATACATCCTCTTCTCTGTGTGAATGCAACTGCATTAATCTTAAGAGAGGAAAGAAGAGAGATTTAAAGAACTGCAAACAACAAGACTGTATTGAGGATGAATCCTTTGCAAATTTCTTGCGCTAAATCAAACTCATTTTTAGTTAAATAAGCTCATAAAACTCCTGCATCACACAAACTATTATTTTTATAGTTGCAGTACTGAAAAATGGCCAAACCTATTATCATTGTTTTTAAGCTGGCAAAGGTATTTTCTCCTGGCCTGAGACGTCTGCCAGGCTCCAGGACTGAAGCAAATTCTTATGCTTGAAGCTTTGTACACAGAAACCCCTGGAAAAAAAAATAAGGAGGGATTTATCATTGACAAGTTGGCACAATCTTAACTAGTGTTGAGCAGCTGGAGAATCTGGAAAGCATATCAGACAGTCAGTGGGGAAAAGAGGGAATTCTGCAAACAGCTATGGCAAAGTCCTGCAATAAAAGGAAAAAATTAAATGGAGAGGTAAGTGGACAGAACACTTTAAAGACAGGACAGCTTGCAGAAGGCAAATAAACATGTTAATAAGACCATTAGAAGACAGCTTGCAAAGTGATTAATGAACTGAAATTATCTTTTGGTTCTTGGGACCGGAAGTCAGTTGTGTCCCAACAGGATCATGAGAGATCCGAGTGCTTAACTCAAGCCTCCGCTGAAAATCGGTACTCATGGCCAGCACTTTTTTAACTGGCCTCCTCTTCCTCCAAAAAGCACTGATAATTTGAACATCCCAGCCATGCTGCTTTGCTGTTTTTTTAGTGGGGAAGGTGGTGGATGAGGAAAAAGGAAGAGAGATGGGGAAACAGGGTCAGCAGCAGGCAGAGCTTAAAGAAAATCTTTAGTAGGACATTGAGAGGGATCCCGGACCTGAGGACATCTCAGCTCATGGCCCCTGAAGTTCCCCACCACGGGCTGAGGTCCCGGGAACGCCTGCAATGCAAAGCCCACGGCCTGCAGGGGAGGTCACATCTCGGCACGTTTCCTGTCGGCTGAGGCAGTCTGCCATACCAGGTGCTGCTAGCTGTGGAGTGGCTTGGTGCTCCGAGCTAATACTCAGGAACAAATGGAGGGGCTTTCAAACACCAGAAAAGCCCAACGATTAACTGAGCAGTGGCTAAAATAGAAGAAGCGTCATGCATGGAAGAACATTTGGCATATTTCCAGGGCTTAGCAAATACAAAACCCCATCAGTCTAAAGAAGCATTAGGAGTTTACGATGTGGAAATAACTGGCTGGTGTGTGACGCATTCCCAGCTTATGGTGAGCTATCTATTAGAAGAAAACATTTCAGACATTCTGGGGCTGGACTCAACCTCATTGCTGCAGGCCAAATGCCATGAACATGAGGCGAGTGTTTCAGAAGCAGAATAGCCTACCATGTGCAAAGAGGGAAGAGATCAGCAAACATTAGGCGTAATTATTCCTTAGCTATTAGTACTCAGATGAGGTGATGGGGAAAAGTCTTCAGTAATAGCTGAGTTGGGGCAGCTTATATCTGCTGTGGTGTCATCTTTGCTGGCTCCCTCTCATTCTGAGGCATCTACCGGATGGATGGAAACCTTTTACAGTTTGACCATTTGACTTGAAGAAAGCTCTCAGAGTAAAAGGGAATCTGTCGAAATGGCAAGAGTGAGTGAACTGTTTTCAGTGCATCTATTTTAACAGCAACAAAAAAAGGCAGCTCAGTCATGTCCAACCATGAAGGTCAGTCTGACCTTCAGTTTGAGTAGTAGCACTCTACCCATTCAAATGGAGTTGGGTAATCCTGGAGAGTCTGGGATCTCAGAGCGCTTCACAGATACCACCTGGTCTTACAAATGTCTTCAGCAATAGAAAAATATTTACTTTACATACGAGCAAAACAAAACACAAGGAAATAAAGTCTTGCCCAAGCAGTCAACAGCAAATTCAGAGACCACAGAAACAGCAACTGCCAACCCCTCATTTTAGCTGCATTCTCCTTGGTAATAAGCCAAGGAAAAGTATCAGCATCTACATTCACACATATTGCTCAGTGACAAAAGATGGCAATGAGTCCTACATCACTGGAGTAATCCCAAATGGTTGGTATTCACAAGATCCGTAATCATTTCTGAAATGAGCATTTTCCTGAAGAGCATTTCCTTTCTCTAGAACAGCTCTTCATCAAAAGAAAGGCCAGATAGGTTCAGGAGAGCAAGTCTGTTCCTTCCTTAACCTTGGGGGTGCTGGAGCTTCCCCAAGGTGTCTTCACTTAGGATGGTGGTAACAGACCCAACATTGCTCCCCTAACTCCAAGAGCTCCTGGCACTTATTGAGAAAGTGCAAGTAAATGTGAGCCAAAAGTAGGTCAAAAATGGGCCTGTTTTTTTTTTTCCTTTTATATACTGACTTTCTGTCCTCCAGGTCTTTTTCATTCTTCTACTTGCTATTTTTGTCAAGTAGAAGATTTGTGCTCTTTATTTGACACAGTCTTTTCAATTCCTCTGAAAAAGAGAAGCTGTAGGTACGTCAGTGCTAGTAACAAAGGACTAAGGGGGGTGGGATTCAGAGAAGATGTCTCTGCTGGAGAAGTTCTAGTAGGTGCACACAGCACCAAAAGGAAAGGAGGTTGGGCCCAAGCTCTTCACCTCTGGGAAACTATCTTCTCTGCAGTGATTACAAATCTAGGCTTATTTTTCCATCTTTAACCCTGTGACACAAAGAAGCTTCCCAAAAGCAAATGCGTGTTCTCCAGAAATATCTCCTGAAGTGCCAGGTGTGTCTCAAATGCATATAGTATCTGGATATGCTTTTATACACACTTTTATCTTCATTTCAGACAATACCACCTGCATACTGTGCAGTACACTCTTCATGGCCTGCACTTTTTAAAAGAAAACACACAGACACTTTCAGGGACAGCAGGTCCCTTTTGCTTCCTGACTTAATTATGATAGTATAATTACGGACTTTGCAAGTACCTTCATGCCCAGAAGACAGGATCTATTCCAGGATGAGTTGAGGGGATGCTTGCTCACGTAAGAACAACTCCTTGACTGACATCCTTGGTACTTCAGTCTCTTTTAAGAAAATGTGTCAAGAGGTACTTTCACGGATAACAGACACCTCGGCCGTTCTGTTCCTTGGCTATTGCTTCTTGCAGGAGCTAAGGGGAAGTCTGCTTTATGCCTGTGGAACAACAACATGTTTCACTGTGCTCTGTAAGAGCTGTATCATTCAGTTCAAACCCCGCTGCCCGCAGAGAGGCATGGTCATGGTGCAGAGCTATGGCATTTTCCAACAGACACAAACAAGCTTGGTCAAACTGCCAAGCCAGGCAGAAGACCTATAGTGCAAGAGCACAGCACTAACTTACAGCTAGTATCTCTCCATCTTGGCAGTAGGATTAGCCGGAGGCCAGAACTAGGCTAGCCACAGCCTTGCAGGTTTCGGTGCAATTAGACCGGGGCAAAACGAGCTAGTGATTGCCTGCAGGAGACTGCGTCTACATACTGTGAGAGCGCTGACCTGCGAGCAATACTGCAGCAGAGCGACAGCCCTATCTGCAGCAGCGCACGCTCCGCTTGCGGATATCACAGCCTTTTGAAGGGACACTGCTTGGTTCAGTGCTGCTCCCCGAGCGAAGGCTGCAGAAGCAGTGGCAGCTGGAGGTCACTTAGCGCAAGAGACTGAGGGGGGGAAAAAGGGAAAAAACTGCTGCCGCTGAGCCGATTCCTGCCTGCTCCACCTTCTGCTGCTATGGTTTTCCCTAGGAGCTGAGAATCAGATCATCTCTATTTTCAGGATTTGGATACAAGTTTCAGCCACAGGCCATGAATCTTTCAGTTGCAGGGAAGCTCGGCTCATTTTTTTTCTGCGGGGCAGGAATATGACAGCAGCCGTTCGGCTGCGCCTGCCAAACCGAACGTTGTCTGGCGGGAGTGCCCAGCGCTAAACAAGCCGAGTCTTTCATCCAGAGGCCATAAAGATGCTGACACCCACGAACGTGCACACCAGGGATATTCATGCACGGACTCACAGAGCCGGCCTTCAGTAGATATTTTCTATGTTTCTAACTGATGCAAAGGCTCTTCTCTGAGCCCTCTTCAGCCACTGCCTTGCAGGGGGTAGGTTTTCACAGAATCACTGCGAAACTAAAGCTATCGCTGCACGAGGAGAAAAACAGAGGGCCAGGAGGGGGTTCTGCGTCACTGAGCCCAGTCTCCTGCAATCACAAGCCACCATGCCATAAGATCCCTTTCATCTGGCAATGAAGCTCCATCCTGAAACTAGCTCGTTTTTACCTCCACCTCTTTGCCGAGGAGACTAATCCAGTGCCTTGTTCTTCTGATGGCTGGAAACCTTCTCAGAATTTCCAGCCTAAGTTTATCCATGACCCATTTATACCTATTTGTTCTCATGCCAACACTATTCTTGAGTTTAAATAGCTCTTCTCACTCTCCAGTGTTAACCCTCCTCCCCACTGCGTTTATAGACAGGAATCGCATCTCTCAAAGCCATTATGTTGCTGCTTTTCTCTGTGGCTGCTCCTATTTTAGCATATCTTTTCTGACCTTATGTGCCAAACTGTCCACAGTATTCCAAGTAAGGTCTCATCAGGCCCTGGTTCAATGGCATTCATACTGGCTGCCTGGTGCAGCCTGGGATCACAAATTTCTTTTCCAGACTCCCTTGGTGGTCCCCAAAACAGCTAACTTTACTTTCTCCTCCATCATTTCCAAAATTAAACCCCATTTCATGGAAGTAATGCTTGTCATGATTCCCTCAGTGCCCAGCCTTGGACTTTATATGATTACATCCATCTTCACACTTCTGCAGTCCTATAGGCCATCCCATTTTTCCAGTATGCTTTTCTGGACCTCCACTGTTGTGCTAATCCACCCTAAGTTCATGTCAGCCACAAATGTTAACATGCTTCTCCTTTTGTGCCATGAACGTTAATGAGAATTATAAATACAGTCAACCCCCCAAACTAAAGGAACTCTAGGGTAGCCAACTGCACCCTAAGCTTTTCCAAATCCATTATGCGCTCTCCCAAACTGTCCTGACATTTCCTGCGCAATTCCACTAATCCCTGTTTTCTCCAGTTTGACTTGTCTTTTTCACTGTGTCAAACAATTTGTAGAAGTCCAGAGAGATTAGATCTACTGCATTGCTTTAGTCAAGAAAATCGATCATCTAATCAAATAAAATCATCAAATTCATCTGACACAATATACCTTCGGTAAACCTCTGTTGCATTCTTTCTTTCAAAAAGGAGTCCTTTTCCTTCCTAAAGCTTTGTATAACGTTGAGGTCAGACTAACCAGCCTTTAATCACACTGATCATATTTTCCTCTTCGAAAGATACTAAACAACCACCATACACAGGGGTGATAGGAACAGAGCCCCATCTGGAGACAGATTCCTTACCTATTTATGCCAGCAAAGCCACAGCAGAAAAGGCAGCTAATCTCTATTTTCTACCTTTATTCTTTTCTTTTTTATTTTTGGAGTGTTCTACTTTCTTCAAAAGTGATTTAAAATCTGGCTTTTACAGTGTCAAAGCACAGAATCAGGGGTTTAAGAATCCAACAGACTGAGTTTTAGAAAAATAATGCAAGACCTGTATTTCCATATGACCAGCAAAAACAAAACGCTGTATCCTTTCCCATGACAATTAGGGAATCTGTTCCCTAAAACAGGCCAGAGAATTGCAAAGCGCATAGAAGCAGGTGATCAGAAATGAAAAAGAAGATGAGAATATTACATGTGTTTTGCTCCAAGGGCTTCTCATGGTCCAGCTAACAGGCTATTAGATGCTCACAGCTCTGGCTGGGAATCTAATTCTTAAGCAGCTCTATATCCTTAGGTCAGACATGGAAAAGGACCTGGATTTGGGGACCTGATAAGCTCCTGTGTGAGTGAGTTATTCAAGTTAGTTAACATCTTTCCTCTTCCTCCTCCCTTATCTTGTCCCAAGGGCTTCCTTAAGCTTTACTCACCCAGGGGGCCTTTTTGACTTTCTCCCCCTCAAACCTGTGGTGCCCCCTCCTTGTTTTGACCATGTTACTGTCCCTTGGGACGGCCAGGCATGATCAGATCCTGCGAGATAACAAACAGCATCAGCTTTTGGCTGTTGCAGCCTATGAGTAAGCCCCGAAGAGATCATTAGCCCACGAGAGGAGCGGTTCATGCAGGCTGGAGGCCTGCAGAGCTCACGTCCTTGGGTGAAGTCTTTTCTCATTATAAACCACGTAACCCATATAAACATACAATTTGCTTGCTTTTATTCTATGCAATTCCCTAGTAGAATTGATGTGTGAAGCACATCGGTTCTTGCTTAAGCCCAGGTTTGATGCAACCTAACTATTGTAGGGGTAACAACTGTTTTAGGGTGACAGCTGGCACCGGACAGGGAGGGAACTATGTCTCCAGCCGACCGGGGGCAGAGGAGGGCAGACACCAGGAGCTGGAGGCGTTTCAGTCGCGGAAACACTGTGCATCACACACGGCGCTTCCCCTCCTCGTGCCTCTGCTTTCCTTTTCGCGTGGCCGATGGTCCGTTTCGGCAGCGCGAGGCCCCTCGCTGTGCCGCCAGCTCAGCCTGCGGCCGGGCTCTGCGTCCATCACCCCTCCTCGGTCCTCAGCGCCGCTGCCGGGATGCGATAGCGCTAAGGCCGTTTCAGTACTTAATCAGGCCCAGCCACACCTTGCAGGACTCAAATACGGCGTTTTACTAACAGTTGCGGTATACTATAGGCAAACAATAAAGTTGACGAATTAATGAAAATTAAGAAAAATGAGGACATTTCACTTGAGCTGTTCTAGGACTGTCTCAGACAGCCTTGCATGGACAATTAATCTCCTGCTCCTACTACAAAAAGTAAAATGAATGATCAGTGACTAGAGTTAGAAGAGAGAGTTATGAAATTAAAACATGATTATTATCAGAGACTCTAAAAGATTCCAGCTGAAAGTACAGCCAAAGTTGAACCTAGCTGGCAAAAAAGATCCCAACTTAATTTTCTCTGTTTCACAAAACATTTTTATGAACCTAGCAAGCAAATTTTAGCAAATCTGATTATGCTAGAAAAAAATGCTCTTGTCATAATTAATCCAATTCAGAAATCAGATGCCAGCAAAGGGGCAAATTTCCTTCTCATTTATATTCCTGTCAACACACTGAAATCAGAAGGGCTTCAAGAAAGTTTAAGATTTCCTTTGTAAAACTATATTGCTTGACATTAACTTGGCTCATACTTACACATAAGTTGTTCTCCCGTCATACTCAAACGTAATTGAATGTTATTACTAAATGGCAGAAGGATCTCTGAAGTAAAATCCCACTTGAGGATTTAAGTTTTTAAGACTGAAATGCGTTTGCACATCTATAGTCATGAATTTTAGCAAACAATAGTAATTATGCAATAGAGAATGTATCTCTCATATATATCATACCAAATATATGGTATGCAGGATCCTGACCCTCTGTTTCATTAAAAAAAAAGAAGGTTATGCTTAAAATTAAGATCAAGAAATTCCTTCACAGTTTTCTCAAGTATTTCGTACAGGCCAAGGAATGTTCTAGTAGCTAAAATATCAAGGGATTACTGAAATAAAATAGATTAATTATTTTAGGCAGGCAGTGTCTTTTTGTTCAGTGTTTTTACAGTTCTTGACACAATGGAGCGGTCCATGGTTTGGAATCCTGAAAAGACCAAGCCATCCAAAATAATTAAACACACATGATTGATTTCTTTGTCAAGGAGAGGGAAAAAAAAGTGCACATATTTAGCTTTTGGACTCAGATGTGGATTCCTCATCTTAGTGTGTGGGAGAGACACCACTTGCCACCAGTTTAGCCACTGTGTCAGGGTTCTCCTCGAGACCACTGGGGTCAGGCCTGGGAGATGGACCATGGGAGTGTTGAACCAAGGGGATTTTCCCCAGCCCAAATCACTCCGCCTCTGCTTTCCTCAGCGCCAGACAAGGATTATCTTTCCCAGTTTGCTTGCTCTGGGCTTTGCCAGAGGGCAGAGAGAGGGATCATGGACAGGCATGCGAGGAGAGCAGGCGGGTCAGACCCTCGCAACGCAAATGTCCAGTGCAGACGCCATGCCATGCCCGTGGTGCCGGCAGCCCCGGCACAACCCAGCTCCATGCTGCCACCACACCGGAAAGATCAATGATCCTTCACATTATCCCAGGCTCCGCAAGGCCAAGTCGTGCCCGCTTCCACCCATGCAGTTCGGAGCAACCCTGTTGAGTGCTGGGGAGTTACTTTGCGTTTACACTGGTGGAGATGAGAGTTGAACTGGATCTCCATTTCTTTACCACTCTGAAAGGTATAATTTGGACTTCCTCTCGCTTGAAAGCCCATCTTGACAAATAAGCTGAAGGATCTCGTTACTGAGCCTCCTATATGAACGCAGCCCCTATCTTGGCTTCACCCCGAGTTTTCTTGAAAAGGGAAAAAGCAGCTTCAGTGCCACCACGAACACTCCCGGCTCCCACCGCCGCAGCGGCACTCGGCCAGCTGGCTGCCCACGGAGCACCAAGCTCTGCCTCCCACGGAGGAAAGCGCCCGAGGGTCTAGCTCGATTCTGCCCAACATATTTTTAATGGTACAGCCCAGAAGACAAACTTGAGCAGTAAACGTGAACACAGCCACATGGTGGTTGCCCGGACGTATGTCGGAGGCGAGCGAGCGGTCCTTAATGAGCTAGTCAAAACGGGAGCAAAACTGGCTCCCGCCTGGGAAATGTCCACACCAGGCTTCAGACATCCAGGCTCTGGCAGGAAGCCTGGGAGAGCAAAGCCCCTGCAGGCTTGCTCGGAGAGAGCCCCAGGCACCAGGGCTGGCCCCCCGTCACCCCCCAGCACCCTTCCTCTTCCCCCCAGCACCCTCCCAGCTCCCACGACAGCAGTGCAGGACTTGCTGCCGTGCAGGGTAGCGCCACTCATGCCTGACAGGTCCCCGAGCTCGTCACAGCTTGAGAGACCTCTCTGCTCACGGGGTCTTCCCAATACTTTAATACAGGCCAGCAATTCAACATGATCATGGCAGAGGTTTTGCACTGGGCCAAGAAGGAGAGAGGTGCTTTGGTTGTTTGCTGGAATCACTGCTGTTAAATATTAGCGAGACGGCTTATCGCCTGTTGTTGTACCGCAGTTATTTACCTCCTTGGTCTGCAGACAGCACGGTACGTCTGGGGAGCTGGGCAATAGCTCGGAGGAGACATTTTCTCTACTGAGGGATTACATTAGAGCTGCGTGTTGGAGGCTGCGCGTGGCTTAGGCACGCCGTACCGGTATGGGTTAAAGGAGCTGTCTGATCATAGTGTCACAGAGGGCAAAGCATGAGCCAGTGGGCAGCAGAAGTGAAGAAGGGAGAGAGTTGTTTTAGTCCTCTGTGCAAAAATAGTGGCAACACTGTCTGGAAGAAAAAAAAAAAAAGTAAATAAACGTGCTGTGCAAAATAAATGGGACCTTAGGGATATTTGTTCCTGCGCTACCAGATCGGTCATGCTTCCCCCAAAGGGTATTGCATTGCTGGGGATTGGGGTTTTTACCAAGAGCCATTAGAAATATAAGCATGAAAATGAAGTAAAGAAAATGCATCTTTCTTGTGGTAGCTGTGGGTGGGAGGAGAATGGATTAGAGCAGCTAGCCAAGAGTGAGAAGAGCAGTGTGTCTGCGCAGCTCATTGGGGTGCTTTTATCTTTAAGCACTGACAGCTGAGACCAAAATGCATCCCCGGAGCCTGATGCTACAGCATGCAGCAGGTCGCACTGGAGTCAGGGGATGACAAGTGGTACAAGGTATTATTTGCAGCAATAAAGACTTTCTGGAACTAGCTTTTCAGATTTGTTTCATTTACTCACCTTTAAAACACCACTAGTTTCTGTAGTCTAAAGCTCCAGCTGGTTGCCCCTGCAGGAGAAGTATAGTAATTGTGTGCTCTAGGACAAATCCATGTGCAGTGGGGGGGTTTTTGTTGTTTTGGGGGGGTTTTTTGTTTGTTTTTGTTGTTGTTGTTGTTTTTTAAGGATTTGGCCCCTCATCCCAACAGGAATGTACTCCACAGTTTGCAGTGCATCCTCTGTGGCCATCTTAGAGTCCAGAATTTAGATCCAAGGTTATTTCTAAGAGTCTCAAAATAGGGCAAATGTAGATGCAAAAACTTAGAGAATCTACTCAAAACTACTCAGAGCAGAGAAGAGGTCAGATTACTGGTGAATTTATGTACAAGTTGTTCCTTTATCTTTTTTGTATTTTAGAAATTACCTTAAGTGGAGAAATGATGACAAATTACTTCAATAGACATAATGAGTATAAAATCATTTCAAGCAGATGTAAACAAATAGAGCTAGGTAATTAAAAACAGATAACTCACTGGCTAAATTCCTCTGGAGTCCTTTTCACTTCAGTCTTTGATGATAGATTAATATTTTTTCATATGCAAGGTTGAAACATGTATCAGTGAGGATGAAAGAAACAGACTTCTCTTATCAATAGAAAATATGTATTTATGCCAAAGGAGTATCCCTTTAGCCTGTCTTAGAGGAAAGCTTTGCCATTCTGCTTTCCTCTTGGAAAGCGTTACTTGGAGAGTCTGGCCATTTCCAAAACCTTTTTTTTGTGCCAGAGTCACTTATCCATAATCACTGCTTGCGTCCTCATCCGTTGTGATGATAGGGGAGAGGTGGCAACTTCATACACCTGCTGTTGAGATAAGTTTTTCACGGAGGAAAGATAACTTTGCACAACACCTACATGCCTGCGGAGATGTCTGCTTAAGACCACAAAATGGCAGAGAAAAGGCCAAGTCCTTCCTGCCGTTCCCAGAGCAGGCACAGGCCCCTGGGCCATCAAAGCACGCAGAACGTGTGGTCCCGGCTCATGCAGAACGCGTCCGGGCGCTGGCGGGGAGGCAACGGCGGCCGTCTGCCCCCCGGAGCGAGACGGGGCAAAGGCCCCTCGTGGGCGAGCTCGTCGTTCTGCCTCCTCGACGTTTCTAATTATTGCACCATCCGGAATCGGTCGCTGACACTTTTCTGAGCGCTTGCTGGGCCGGTGAACATCTCCTCGGTGTTAAACCACGCCAAAAGGCAGCTGCTGAAGCTTGCGCCAAATCAAATCCCGCGAGGCGCGCTGCTCTACGCGGCTGGTTTGTAAGGCTGTGCTGAGGCTCCCGATGGGCCGCTCTTTTAAAACTCCGAAGCTTGTGAGACCGCAAGCCTGGGCAGAGCTTCGCTGTCCCGGTGCAGCAAAGGTGCCGAGGAAAACGCATGGCCCCAGCCCTCATCTTCCCCGAATGTCTCAATTTGCCCCAGCGGCGCAGAAGCGGCACACGTGCCCTGGGCCTGCCCGCTGGTCTCCGTGCTGCCTTCAGGACACATCCCCAGCTTGTCCTGCTTCGTGGACACAGGGACAAACAGCCTTTCCTTATGGGTGCTCTTTTGTCCGAAGAGGAAAGATAAAATGGTTGCGAGATGGCTGCAAGGACACCGCAAGGGAGGTTGCGCGTTCAGGAGCAGACGTACACAACCGGCAACACGCAGCATAAAACACTCTGCACAATACTTGCACAGTTTTAGGCTCTTACTAGTCTAAATTTAAAGTTCATCAGCAAGACAGCAATAGCATAAACTTAACATGGTTGAATTTCAGTCATCTTCTTTCAGCTGACAAAGCACCTTATAAAGGCAGAGCAGTGGCATTATTTCTGGCTTACAAATGGGGAAACTGAGGCTGCCAAATGGCCTCTCCAAAGCACAGATCCTGATGCCCAGCCTGCTCCCACACGGTATTACCACTTCACCGAAAAGCCCTCTCACAGGGACGCGACCGTGCCCCTTTCCCTTGCCTTTTGCATGTGCTCTCTTCAACTTGATCTTTCACACCTAGAGTGCAGGGCTGAGCATATAGCACCAAATCATCAAAGAAATCAAAACAGGTAGTCATTTCACTGATGCAAAAGACCTTTCAAAAAGAGAGAGAACAGAAATAGAAGCATGAGCTTCAGAGAAGCGACTATTGCGCTAAAGCTAAGCAGCAGCTGAGTAAAGAATAAAAGACAGAATAGATTAAAGGAGATACTTGAGTCCAAAGTTTCTAGAGCGTTGCATATCAAATGATTTTCAGGGGGGTGGAAAAAAGGCAAGGAAAGAACTACCCAACAATATCCTTCTAAAGTTGCTGGAGAAGTAAAATTAGCATAGGAATAAGAAGTATGGATAGAAAAAAATGTCAAGAGTTGGTGGAGAAACAGCTAGACACTGTATATAAAAAATCAGAGTGCATACAAGTGGCCAATTCTTTTGTGTGTGTGTGTGTGAAAGGTGAATAGCACACTGCATTGTCTGTCACAAAGCAAGGAAATCATAGTAGCAATGACTGGGGCTTCAGGAAATTATTGAACAAACAAGAAACACCTCTGATCACAACATGCCAGGAGAGGAGTAAATTTGGAGAATTGCATGCAGAGCTCAGACCAACACGGGCTGCAAGTGTTTGAGCAGTAATCCATTGCTTAACAAATGAGAAAGCAGCAGGCAGCAATTGCTGCTCAGCAGAACTGTTCAGAGCAGGAAACAGTCTCTGCACAATAGTTGCACACAAAATCAGGTTTTGAAAGCACGGGTACTGAGACCCAAGCTGAGGAGAGTGGGATCACTGAAGCATGAAATCCTCTTGGAATTACTCAATGCACACTTTGGAGACCGGCCCCAGCAACTGGGTGTTCATCCTCAGATACATATTTTGCTAGCCATTAAGCAGAAAATATTCACTGGGTCTGACAGCCGGCATTGTGTAAGCAGTCTGTTTCATTGGATTCTGTTTTGTTGTTGTTCAAACTTATAGTCAATCTTCAGTGATTCACTGAGCAGAATTGGGCACACCAGAAATCATTTAATTTCATCCTCTCTGCCAAAGAATTCAATAGTTTACCCATCATTGTGAAAGATGCTGCTTGAGTCTAGATTTCCCCTCCAGCTAATCGAATGGATGCCTGACCCATATCTGAGCAGAAAATTTAATGAAGTCAGTGGAGTAGCACCTGTTTATACCAGCAGGGCAGTATGAAGAGGGAGAAAGGTCTATTTTGATGTCTTTGCTGATAGCTGTCTTAGGCATTTCACATATCTGCTGCTCCTCAGTACGACCACGTCGTTGCAGTATGTGGACACTTTGATGTTGCTGAAAAGTAGCTGTGCTTTATGATATATTTGCTCTGTGTAACAGCCCAAATGACAACTCTTAATTAACTAGCACATCTGGAAGTGCAAGAAAACAGTAAGACCTTGGAAATGGAAAGGAAGGTATAGAAAGAGTTAACTGGTCTTTACTTTTGCAAGCAAGGATATGTACTCTGTTCCCCATCCACCCCCATAAAGTACGAAATGTAGCAGATGTTTTGAGAACAGCTAGCCAGATCTATCAGCCTCTATATAAATAGAGGTTGAGTTAGTGAAGAAGAAGGCAGAATAATGTTTACAAGAGAAGAGCAAGAAGATTTCCGACACCTGGGCAACTTAATGATGGCAGATGGCAAAAGCTGAAGGAAAAGAGAAGGAGCAATGCACACCAGCAGCTGTTGAACAAATGGGGAGTAGAAAGGCCTCCATCGAAATTGCACAGGAAGAATTTAATGCTGGCAGTTGTATAAGAATGATAGAGTAAATATGCAAAGAAGAGGAGCCTGTGTTTTAACTCCTCAGACAAATATCATCAAAAGTACCCAATGGATTGTCAGCCAAGGAGATTTTCACAGCAAGAAGCCATCTATTTGCATCAAATACTGTCAGCCTGCAAAGCAGCAACTTCTGGGTCGTTTAGCAACACTCCAGTTGTAGTTATTTTCTCCTAAGCAAGTGGCTCAAAACAGACTACGTGAGAAAAAGACAGGGTTGTCATAGAAAGGGGGACAATCAAGCAGCATGGGAAGCTATTAGCTACTCAGTGCAACATAACTCTGTTAAATGTATGGATTTCCAGGATACTTGGGCATCCTGTGATCCTGAGCACAAGAGAGACTGCAAGACAATAGCCAAACACAGGGTTGCATTTCACCATCAATAAACAGGTGATTTCTGACTTTATGCTAAAGACAGAGCTTATGGCTCGTCACCAAGGACAGCCTGGCTGTCTGTTTTTCTGTGGCAGCATGTCAGCTTTTGCACTGTAAAGTCGTAGAAGATGCAGGCACTACCCATCTTATCACAGGGGAAAAGAAGGGAGACCAGCCAGAGGTGTAAACATAGCTACTGACGTCAGCTGGCTTTCTTGATAATTCTTTCATCTAAAGGCCCGAGGTGGGATTAATGCATGTAGCCCAGATTGCCACTAGAAACATATCTTCCCCCAAGCTGGACTCATCCTTTCTAGGGAATAGCTGCCATCTGCAAAATTCAGGCTTTACAAAGCCCAAGAGTATTTAGATGTGGATGACAGAATTTGGCCTGTTTCTTCTTAAGGATCTTTCTCTTTCATAAGACTAGTTTTCTTTTACAATATAATTATATGCTCTTAATACAATCTGTTACCTGCTTTGCGTGTCATATCTGTAGCTCCGCCAGGCTAACACCATATCGACCAGTCACTCTATAAATGGACCCAATATAGAAGGACCATCAATGGATCATTCCTGTGATTCTTTTCATAGATGATTGACATCAAGCATCTATGGATTAGTGAGGCTCCCCTGCTGCCATTTCAAATGTGGATACATTTTGAAAAGGACTCCACAAGGGGATAGAAATAATGCTACCTGATAGGTATGCAGCTTCAAGCCAAGTTCATATTGTTTCTAGAGAATTTGCCACCGCAGGGGAAGAAAAGGTTACTGTATGTGTAACCTGCAGCTTTAATTATATTGTGTACTTTCCTATGCAGTTAGAAATGTGTATTTGTGACTGATAGTTACACTTTCTAGTTATGTATCTATCAAATTCTTGTTATAATTAGGATGACTCATAATGAAATTATGCATTAGTTGTTCCATTCATTATATTGTTTGACTTACAGTCAGCACGTAAACTACAAATCTCCTGAATTCCTCCTCTCCTTCATCCCTCCTTGGCCATTTCCTAAGTGAATACTGGTCAGAAATAGAAAGGCATCAAATCTAATTTAAGTTGTTGCAGCTCCTTTGCAAGCAATGGGTTTTCTCAAAGAGGGTCTACTGCTGCAGAGGTGAACAGCAATCTCAGCTCCTACCCAAGTGAATAGGATTTTGCTGATGGAATGCAAAATGAAAGCACATTTGAGCCCTCTATTTCCCAGGGCAATCCTACTTTGCAACATTCAAACAGTCCAGGAAGATAGAAAATTGCCATACCTGATCAGATCAGTACTCCATCACTCTCTATATCTTGTTTCCAACAAGGAGCAGATCAGTGCATCAGAAGAATACAACAGGCAGTAAAGCCACAGTAAACGTAGGGTGTATGCATGAGTGATGGCAGCTGCTATTGCTGTCCAGTGATTAGAGAAAGCCTGAGGAATGGGGGAAGTATCTTGAAATATCTCACTCAGACAGAACCATTTTGAACTAATCAGCCCCTAGAAGGTCTTTCTGATTGTTCCCAGTTGACTAACACCTTAACAAACACCCTGAGTAGTTTATCCCCTTTCAATTACCACCCAAAGTAAGTATATCTCATTGTCCATTTGGTTACTCAGCTCTCACAGATAGTTACCACCTGTTGACCTCCAAGTCTGAGTGACTTTAACCTATTCCAAAACCTTTAAGCATTTGGGATCACTATGGCAGGCAGTTCCACAGGTTGTTTGTTCACTACCTAAGGGATGGGAGGGGATAGTCATCAGTCAGCTCATTTTTATGAGCTACCTTATACTTAATATACATGGTGGGAGAACTGTGGACATGGATAGCAATAATCACCTATTTTAATCTGTCAGTGAACACTGTTCTGTTCAGTTTTGTACTGAAATCTCTTGAAAGACCATCAACAAAATCAGGGTCCCTAGGCCCATGCATCTTCAATAGGAATTTGTCTCGTGTTTCTTGAACTGCTGTGTCATCCCACATACAAATCAATTGTACAGTGAGCCCCTTAGTGAGACAGAAATGTATTGCTCAGGACAAGGAGAACTTTCATTTCTTTCTTTTTTTTTCCTCCCCTATAGTGAATTTAGTGCTTACGAAAGGTGCTGGATAGATGGCACAGAAAGAATTCTTGTGTTGTCCTCACAGCCATGCAAGCAGCATGAAGGTAATTGTTGTCCACCATTAGATTCTTGCCTACAAACTTCAGTCCCCTCAGCTCCCATCAATTTTGGGGGAAGCTTAAGGTTCTAAAAATCTCTCACTGTAGGCTGAGAAACAAAACTGGAGCCCTGACACCTTCCCTCCTACACGCTAACTGTGTAAGGTGCAAGGCTCGGAGAGGGGAAGGGAGGACACCAGATGTCTGAGATGGATAGCAAACACAGATTGCAAAGGCTGTCCTGTTAGAAGCTGTGTGTATCTGGGGGCAAATGTTTTGCTGGTAGTAGTCCCATATGTCCCCACCAGTATCCGTGGATTGTGGCTGGTGTAAGCAAGTCTTGAATGCCACTCATAGTTTGCATGAAGGTCAATTTAGGAGGGGAGAACATAGCCCGCTCTAAATGCATTCTCTGCCCTAGCTGTTTGATAAAGCTGTCAGCACTGCAAGCATCTGCTGTGCTGGTGGCAGGAAGCGGTGTGGAAAAGAAGAGGGTTGAAAGTTGGCCATTTTCCCCCTCCGAATGAGGTAGAATTTACCAGCTGGTTTGGCACAGACCAGTGGCCTCCCCTCCAACAATGTCATGGTTCAAATATTCTGTAGAAGACTCTAGTGCAAAGGACTAAGCCAAATCCCAACCAGAGCCATAAAACAAAGGAGAAGGTTAACCAGCCCTCAATGCTCCTCAGCTCCTAACCACTTAAAAACCTAATGGGCATCTCTAGTTGGTGCTCCCTTAACCCCTTCATTCCCATGGTATAAGACACCACAGATAGGTTTTCACTGAGATCTGCCTTGCTCCTTTCTCTCTCCAAGCACCATTCATTTCTGGGCTGGCTCCCTGCATGATGTTTTCATTTTAAGCTGATGGCTATAGGATCTGAGGGACTGATGGCTAGGTGACACCAAAAAATCAAGCAGGTGCCAAACAGGCAACAAAAGTGCTAACTTCCCACCTCCTCTCTCTCAGCCTGCCTTGACACCAGGTTGCCTGTCCAGTCCTTCAGCCTGTGTGCCGTTGCTGCTGGCAGAGCTACAACAGCACTGGTGGGTTTTACATTTGTCCACTAGGGACCACACTGAGATCAGCAACACTAAGCTGACAGCGGATGTTAACAATCCCAGATCCATCTTGACCTGGGCTGATTAAGAACTGGCAACCAAGAATAAAAAGGCTCCAAGGTCCCAGCAGAACACTAATATTTCTGACTTGGGGTCTAGAGAAGCACCCAATTTTACTGAACGCAGCAGTCTCCAAGACGATCCTCTCACCACCCCCCTGACACGAATCCCAGGCACTACGAATGCTGTGTGTCACTCGTGTTTGCTCTGCTTATCATCAGCTGGGGTGCTGTCAGCTTGCAAATTAGATTGTGAGACCCTATTATCTGCAAACTGTATTTTGCCTTTCGTGAAGTATGGTGTACACTTGTGACACCAGAAGTACAATTCACGGTATGGTCCATATGTCCCCCTTACTCACTTCGTGCCACTTCTGCCTTACAGAGTTTTATGAACTTTCAGCTTCTGATCGATACTTTCACTAACTCCTGCGACAGCCTCAGCTTGCAGTGGGGGCGGACGCTGTCGCGTTCATTTTCCCGTCCACATCAGTCGTGAAAGCTACAGCACCTTCCTTTCCAAGGAGCGGTTTTCTCCTTAGTTCCAAAACAATGTGCGAAACCCTGATCTGCAGAAACAATAGCCCTAGTAAGTTTAAGGATGACTGAAGCTATTTCCTCTCCTGGGGAGGTTTAAAAGCTACGGAGGGATGAATGGGGTTAGACCTATCGCTGCATTTCTAACAACCATCCTATTACAGCACTGAATAAAAGCAGGAATGGCATGTCTATCCTAGGTTAATAAACCTTATCTAGTGCATGCCTGAAAAACACTATGAAACAGCCTTAACTGAGCTTCAGATAACTAATTTCAAGCATGGCTGTCTAGTGTGCCTGTCATTCCTATTGTCCTCCCAAACTATTTCAGACATTTTGAGCAGGGAGTACTAAGCTATGAGTTAGCAGGGGTTGTGACATTAATGGTCCAAAAAGGTTTAAGCACCGGGAGGTAACGATGACAGCGCTTAACAACTGGTGGCACTTCGGAGGATTCCACTGGATCCCTGTTTATTAATAATTAGGCTTCGCCTCGGAGGAAGATGTGACAACTATCGGAGGTAGGATTTGCATGTGAAACAAAGGAATCTGTTGCTGTTCGGTGCTTATTGTTTGTGCTTTGCTCCGCGGGTTTCCGAAGGCAGCCAGGTGCAGAGTCAGGAGCAGCGAGGGAGCGGGTAGGGAGGGGGTGGCGGGACATGGGGGAGAGCCAAGACTGCTGAGAATTAAAATACTGTTGGTAGTCCTGTGTTTTATGGCAGAAATGCCCCGAGGACAAGCCGGTTCACATCTCATCGCCTGCTGAGTGTGCATTCCACGTTGCTTTTCCCGGGGAGTAAAATACATAGAGGTCATGAAGAAAACACTTTAGCCCTTCTCTACTGAGCCAGCTGAGCTGTTTCTGAGGTGGGAGAGGGGAAAAGAGGAAGGCGTCCTAAAATAAAAGGGGAAGGGGAAAGCCTGTCAGATAAGGGAGACATGCTATTAACATGTAAAATGTGTCTGGAGTGCCACCGCTGTCATCTGAAACGGGGAAAATAAAGTGGAGGGGGAGGGTAAGGGGGATTTTCCGGATAAGGAATTCCTTAGGTTATAACCTCTTGCAAAAAAGGCACGATGTGTCCATCCATTTTTGCATAAAGAAATCTGCACTGTTGACACTGTTTTGCTGGACGAGAATTGTAGTTTCAGACAGAAAAAGGTAGGATTTCTTCCTCCGCCACCGCCAGACCCCTGCCACCCTCCCTCTCCCCGAGAGACGACAGCGTGGCGAGGGATGTAAATGATGTTTAGCTGCATGTTGAAAGGCTTGGGAGCGAGGGCTGAGGAGGCAGAGAACACTAAGTAGTAAGTACAAAAGGAAAGCTTCTCCGCGTAAAGGCTTGTTGTTTCTTTCCCAGCCAGAAGTGCGGGAGGAGATATGCAAAGTTAGCAGCCTCATGTACTTTTTTATGGTGTGCCTGTTTAGCATTACGAGACAAGAAAATGTCAGAACATCAGAGAGTCAGGTTTGCAAGGCAAAAGAAGGCAGTGAGGACTGTGTGTGATCCTTGGTCAACCCGAGGCTGCAAGTTGGAATATTTGTCATTGCATATGACCCTCACCAAGATAAGTAGCAGGAACTTAATGAATGAAAATCTTATGTATATGCATATGCAGTGTCATTATCATCTGGTGCGTTTGATCTGGGTATGATGTTCCCTGTTTTGATGAATGGTTTCTACTTAGGCATTAAAGTTTCATTTCCAAACAACAGAGAGACTTCAGAGTGAGCAGTATTTAGTAACAATAAAATGTTCTGCTTGTGGAAATGCTTCTCATAGGAGCAATTAAAAATGCACTTAAAGGAACGGAGAGTCGTATCTTGCAATAGGAAGTACAGTATCACTTGCTCTGCTAACTATTAAAATCAGGGTTATGATAACATTCTAAATCTACTTTAATGTGGTTGTCATTAGGCATACTTTACAATGCTGTTATCAAAAGCTCACACAACTTAGAGAACTCTGTTCGACTGATTGTTTTCATTAAATCTTCATTAGGAAAAAAATTCCAATATAACAGGGACTTAACAACTAATTTGAATTTACTCATCCTATCAAACGTTCCCTTTAAGGAGAGTTTCATTATATTAGAGTACATAATAAGTGGGTCATGATGTAATTCATTTAATAGCAATATACCAATGACAATTTAACAACAAAAGTGCTAGATGTGTTCCGTGACAGTAAATACAGGTTCTGCCAAAGAGAAGCAGTATTAGACCAGAAATACTAAGAATTCCTTTTAAGAATCATAGCTTATAAATATTCGGCACCTGATCCAAGCAGCAACTTTTCAGTCAAGTGCTTTACTTTGCATTGCAAATTGGGGAAAAGATTGTTTCAACCTGTGTCATGATCAGTGGTCGGTACATAATGATAATAGTGAAAACTTATTCCGAAGAAAATTTTTCTAGTGGTTTGCAGTATGGATCAAAAGCCTCCTTCACAGAGACACTTTATCTATGTCAGAAGTGAACAACGCCTGTGGAAATCAAGTACCTGTTTTTTTCTTCCCCATCTCACTTTTGTCTAGAAGCTTAGACAATTTTACTTCATTTTACTTTCCGTTCTTAAGTTTTCTTCCGTGCACTTTGTGAGGAAAGGGGGTGAAGGGGCAAGACGGCGAGGTGCTGGGAGACTGCGCTCAACCTGCGCCCTGCCACAGACCTCCCCGGGCACTTGGGCAAGTCCCCTAGTCTTGTTGCAAAATAGGCAGTGGTGGGGAAGGGTAATAGCTCTGCCTTGCAAATACCTGCGAGGACAGTGTTATTAACGATGGAATGAAAATACAGACCGTGGTCCTCAGGAAATGAGACTAAATGTACAGTTCCAGATAAGGCAAAATGCAAAACAAACTTTTTGTAGCAGGAGGAGGTTCATACATTGGGCATTTTCAATTGTAAATAAGACATACTGCAAATCCCTTGATCCAAAACTAAATTTGCTGTCAGAACTGTTCCAGACAAATTCACCATTTACAGAAACTTTTGCCAGCAGCAAACATCCATTTTTCTGAGATCCTGTCAGAAGTGACTCCAAATCTCTTGGCTTTCCCCTTGCTCCATCAATGTATAACAGACAATGAATTAAATTCCACCAGATAGATTTATAGTGGTGGGAAACCATTTCCCTACTTTCTTCAAAAGCTGAATGAGTACTTTTTGCCATGAATTTCACTTGTCTTTCTGTTTATAAATTGTCTGTGGAGTTCATACAGGTTTCTAATTTATTTATTTGATTTTGCTTGGGAATTTCTTCCGTGAATAACTCTTGGCTTGCAGATCTTTTGGGAATGGCAAATGTTTGCAAATTCATATTGTGTTGCTTAGTTCAGTCATGTGGTGTTTCTTGATTAGATGATTTGTGTAACTAACTTGCACAAAGTGAATTGCTAATTTCACAACCAAGTATACAGTTTCATATTGGGTTTCCATCACTATCTGAGCAGTCAGGTTTAAAATTCACGCCTTGCAAGCAGTCATACCAGCAACACATAAGCACTGAAGTGCTCCCACCAGGCAGATGTGAGAGCAGGGTTAAACAGCTTTCAAATTCAGATGAATATTCATGCAAAGTGTTTGAAATCTTGCAGCTCTGAGAAAATGAATAGTCAGCATCATCCATTGCACACCGCATGGGCCATTCGCTCACAGTGTTTGCTGTGCCACCACTTTGTTCCTAACAGTCTTGCTTATAAATCCACGATGCCCACAGAAACTGTTTGCACAGCCAAAATAAAGAAAAAAGACCATCACGGAAATTTCTAAATTTCCCAGAGTAGCGTCTCTTCTTGTGTCTATCTTGTGTGTTGCATGAGATGAAAAGAGACACCCGGAAGGATAGCAAGAGAGCATCAGCGTGATACAGTGAGTGATATGACTGCAGAACAGAAAACATAACAAGAGGGAAAAATAAGGATGACCACTGCCGGAGGGGAGATCAGCCACACGGAGACTGTATGCATTAGAAGTTAGGGATTGACACAATATTTACAAATAAAGGTGCTCAATTCAGGTGCAGTCAAGCAAGGGGGTGAGGTGGTTTATATTTTGTCATGCAGAGGTATTGATGACATTCCAGGAAAATGTGGAGGAGTTGTGAAAATAACAGTCAAGAAAACTAACTAACATCTGGTGCATGCCTTGAAAGCTGTGAAAATCAGCTGGGCTAAGAATTTCTGTCAAATATTTTTTCTCAAAGAGAAAAAAGATCAACTGTCAAAACACCAAGCTCTTTTGACTCAGAAACAAATAAGGAGAAAAAGGTTATAAAACAGGAATATATTTGCCTTTTGAATTACTTTTGCACTGTAGTTATGTCAAATAGGAGGAAAACTCAGGTCTACAACTGAGTGAATTGCATACTTTCCACTTTACGTAAAATAAGTCAGGCGTGTGCTAAATCAGCAGGGTTGCTGCAACTGCCCAGAGCCAGCCCCCAGTTTGGTCCCCCGTTAGATGATCTTTCGCACCCTTTCAATGGATTTGAAGTCCAGTGATCCTGCATATCATTATTTATCCTAAGAGCAGAAACGTGTCCATGTGGCAAGCAGCAAGCGTCGTGTGCAAGCCACACGGCAGGTATCACTCCATTGCACATGTGCTGCAAGTGCGTGTAGTCAATATGCATGTATTTGTATCTTGTCAGGGCACTCGTCGTGCAAGATTAGTACTGTGTAGGGAAAATAAGAGAACTGTAAGAATTAGAGGAACGAAAATCAAGGCAGAAACAGATAATCTTGCAGGGACAGAGATTGATTCACTGTAGTCTGGGGTGAAATCCCAACTTGAAACTCCTCCTTGATACTACTAGAATTCCTATTAGGTCTCCTTCTTGATATACTACTATCATTTTCTCAATATAATGCTGTCCTATGGACCATCATTAACTGCCAACTCTGCTTGATCCAAGTGGGATGATTTTATATGGACCACTTTTTAAGAAGTAATTAATTTTTAAAGGGAAAGCACAGAAAAAGTCAAATCCCTTGGGAGGGGGATGAGAGCGGATAGCTGTAGAGGGGGGAGCTCCCATGGGCAAGCTCTGCAGGGACACCCAGCAACGTGTTAGAGCTGTAGCATCTTCTTCAAGCATCCCTGTAAGGTGGGAGACAGCAATACGATTGCTAACGCACCTGGGGGTCTCCACTCTGTTTTTTTGTTATTCACTTCTACAGCTCTGCAGTAGCAGTCACCTGGCAGCTTTAGATCCTCAGCAGTCTTTCAAGACTACTCCAGTAAATGCACAAGCTCTTTAGTCACACCCTTGCATCACATCACTGGCCAACACCGCGGCAAAGCCAGTGTCTGCCTGTCTTGCCTGCGAACCCTCGGCGCTGTCCTGCACCACAGCTCCCCATCACAGGGAAGGTTTGCTGGTACGTCTAAAAGCGATGGGGAAGAAGCCTAGCCCTTCAGGGAAAGGGGAAAAATGTCAAACTAAGCTGCAGATGCTCAGTGACTCTGAGGCACTGAAAGGGGGATATAATAAATCCCTGGACCACAGACACGACCAGCGTACAGCAGCCAGGGCCTGTTCCCTACCCATCCCCAGGCACCGAGCAGTTTTGCCTGAACTCGTTGTTCCTCTCCCTCTGACTCAGATCAGGCGTGCCGCTGTGTTGTCCTAAATCAATCACCTCCAGAAGGGTTTTGAAGACCAGAGGAGACAAAAGAACATTTGTCCCATTTCCCCACTTCCCTTTCAGTGGATCAGTGGGAGAGAAGTGTTTGCTTGCGCCCAGGGTGGCTCATTTGTCCGAGGTGGCTGTCGCAGAAGGAGCCCTCTGGACGGCACTGTCCTTGTATGCCTGCTGAGGCGCAGTACCAGGAAAGGGAAGAGCGATAACATTGCCCAGCTTAAAGAAGTGTTGCAGAAAACATCCTGTATGTTCGGCTGCATTTTACTTGCAGGCAAGCTATTTTCCACCTCAGCAGAGTGGTGCTCCTTACTGACAACCATTAGTTATTTTCAAATCTAGATAGGCTTTATAGACGTCAGGCTCTTGAGTGAATAAATAATGTTTCTGAGCAATAACTTGAAATAAGTCAGACTAGGAACGGTGAGAAGACCAGGAGTATGGTCCCTTTGGGACACACTCCCCACCGTTTCTAATTAATATATGGTACTTAAAACATCACAGCCCATGGTTAAATCAAAGTCAGAGGAAACAAAGGAATATTAAATCCTACTGGAGACTTGTCCCCCGCTCCATCCACAGGTGTGGATGTGCTACTCTGTGCTACTACTGTCTTTTACTTCTGCAAGAAGTGTATGTTTTGGGGAGGGGCCGAGGGACCCGGGGGCTGGGCTGCCCTGGCAGTTTGCGGCATCTACGGGGGCTGTCGTTGCCCTTTGGACTCCCGCTGCCTCCCCCTTCCCACACAGCCAACCCCTCCTGCACCATCCCAGGCTCGCCTGACCCTCTGGTGAGCCAGTTCAGCTCATAAAACCTTCAGACACCTACACTTTGGTTTTGGCTGGCTTAGGGGGCTGAACTGGGAGCAAACGGCCACCAGCGGTGGTGCAAGAAAAGCAGGAGAGCATATCCAGGAGTGAGGCATGGAGAGTGAGGAGCAGCGGCAGTCCCAGCTCAGCACATCTTCTCACCAAACACCCCTAAATTCCTCTTCCTAATGACCCGTCAATCGGCTGCAGAAAGACTTCAGATGAACACATCTGGACCACAGCAACATGTTGCAGAGCCCAAGAGTTAAAAAAGGAACTGAATGGCAAGAAGGACACAACAGCTTGTGAGTGCTCATTGCGTTTCAGCTGTCTTGACCCATCTATCCATTGATAAGCCATTTTTAAGTTTATGTTGAATTCCAGCGCTGTTGTTGTGGTGATGGGGAAAGAATTGATTCAGCTGTGAAAAACAGTCCTTGCAGAGCAGGTGTAAGGATGTCTGTTGTGATTTGGTGAAGTTTACTGATCCAGGAAATGAGTGTTTCAGAAAAAGAGCCCGAGTAAAAAACATCAGTGCAACTAGGCCATCTTTCAATTCCTTCAAAGAAGCATATAAATTTTAAGGCACAGGGAACAACAATCCAAACAGAGAACAAAGGAAGTAAATTTGTAACCACAGCATTTTATTAACTGGAGGATCTGCAAATGAAAAGGGCCCTGGCTTTTGAAAACCGGTGTTAATAATGCATCGGGGCATAGCATAAACTTCTGACAACTTCTTCCTCTCCTTTTGCTTCTGCATAATGCACTGCTCTAGCTGACACTCTGCTCTTTGAAAGCTCTACTGCTCTTCCAATTATTAATTTCATGAAACATGCGTATTTCCCCATCTTGCAAAGAGTGTCGCAGGACTTACTGTCTGGTGGTGAAATATTCCAGGAAGTCCATGACAAAATCTTTTTTGGTAGAGCTTAATTAAGAAGATCCAACAGTTGGTGCACAGCTGTTTTGGAAAGATTTTGTCACAGGTAAACGAGCTGCAAAAAAAATTGCTTTTACCTCCCCTTGCTTTCTGTTTTAGTTGTATTTCAAGTGGATTAGCATAATCTTTCCTCAGCCAAACTCCACAGCCAGTCTATTCCATCATTGCTCTAATTTTACAAAAAGAAGATGACTGAAAGCAATTAATTAAAAATCTCTTTGGAGATGCACATGTGGATGCATTTATTCAGTAAGAACTCACAAAATAACTCTGCATTTTAAAACAATTTATCTGGTGCATTAGGTGTGAACAGGATGTCTTTGTCAGGTGTGCCTGCCTTTAGGTGGTACCCTAAATGAATATGCTTCTCATGTAGAAATATCTACAGTAACTCAGCTCAGTCAGAGAGGATCCCCTTTGAAAGTATATTTGGGTTTCTAGGTGTGTTCCTTTTTCTTTTTCCCTGTGTGATGAAGAAGTTGACAGATTTCAAGTGAGGAGTCTCTCCCCGCTGGGACCAGGACTGTCAAAAGCCATCATAGAACTTGCAAAATTCTGTCGCAACACCAGAAGTTCTAATTCAGCTCCAAAATCATTTGAACTGAAGGAAAGTTTCCAGTAACTGACAACTGGAGCTTTTGTAGCAGTGACACGTTGCCAGACGAAGGCATTGTTTTCTGCACATGCATACACACACAGCACCCATGTTGGGGACAGTACTAAGGTACACAGTAAACTACTGACACAAGTGAGTTTGACCATCAACAAGAACACATAGATGAGTTCACACTAAATCCTTGGACTAGAGTATCCGTAAACTCTAAGGTCAACCAAAAAAAAAAACAAAAAACAAATTCACATTTTGTAAAATTCCTTTGATTTCTTATGAACCAAATAAAAATTCTAAACATCCTTGAATTCAGGGTGAGGGAGAAGGTCTGGAAATCAGAACTCTTGATCTCAGAGCTGTGCTTTTCCTTAATAAAACTCCAGCAGGTCAGTGCCAGGAGTGCAAATGATAACTGCTAGCATTCAGCACGAAGTGCAGAGGTTCTTCCAGCAGGGCTAAAAGTTTTACTCCGCAGAGGCACTAGTATTCCTTTTTTGTAGCTCAGAGTGAGTGTTTACCTACGGATTTAATGCAGCAGCCATCACTAGTCTACAAGCACACTTTCCATGCAATTTAAATACACGTGAGGAGATTCCTAGATTTCATGCACTATTTCTTTTCTTTGACTATAAAATCTTGAACAAATGGATTTCTCAGGCCCTCTTCACTAAGTTCATTTATAATCTCTTCAGCCTCCATTAAAATGTGCTCTGTTAGTCTACTGTTTCCAAATATCTGCACTCTGCTTTCTGATTGTTTGTGTTTAAGAGCATCACATATCAACCTATTGGTCACTAGCCAGATATCCAGATGGTAATCATGTATCATACTGATAGATGCCGTAGAAATAGCTGGGAGAGAGAAAAAATATCACTGGAAAATTTCAGACGCTCTTTTGATAGATGGCAACTGTAGAGCTAATTAGCCTATTCCCTCCTTTGGAGAAGTCCTGGAAGCAACAGTAGTTGCAGTCCCACAGAGCAGACATGCGAGAACACGTCTCTTACTGTCGGATTTTAGCTTTTCACTCCAAACAGCCTCAGCTGGATGGTCCTTCTATCCATCCCTCTTCTTTAAAAGACACCAGGCTTTCCTCTGCGTTTAAAGGTTTCTTTTAGTGCCTGTCACTGCACAGCCTTAGCACCACTCAGCTATGTCGGCTGATTTTGCACTGACAACTGATTTCTATAATAAAGATCAAACACCACTCACCTTAATTGGGTGAATATCCCTCTGACAATAATCAGGCTAATTACCTCAGCAAGGCAAGCAGGATTTGGCTCTAAATCAACCACCAAAATGATTTAAGTACAAGTTCATGAGCTTCTTTACAAATCCAAGACCTACTCGTTAGACATTTATATCTCACTCAGAAATGCTATTTTCTTCCTCTTTTCCATTCACTAAAGAGAAAAATAGAAAGAATGAGGTTTTCAGAAACACCTGTGTGAGTTAGGAGCTCGGCCCACCCTGAATGAAGTGGTGGGGAAGACGGGACTCCTTCCCCTTTGGCAAGAGGACGGTCTGGAAATGGCCTGCAAAATCCGCACGTGGGAACCCCAGGTTGCATCACGTCTGGGCGTCTCTCGCTCCCCAGCCTGCACAGGTCCTCCAGAGGAAGGTAAAAAACCTCTGGCTGGACATCTGCAGAATAATCTGCCAATAACGGAGCCACTTTCCAAAACTGCAGTAGTTAAGCATTTAACTTATGACTTAAAGCATGAGAGATCATATCCTTTAAAGTATTTTAGCTTGCTCGATAAAACAGATATATGTTCACTTTACCTACAGAAATTTCTAGACCTTTCTTTTAATCCTATTTAGCAATTGGTGTTTATCTTGTGGCAAATATTGTAGTGCTATAAAAAAGTCCCAGCAGCTTCATTTTAGCAGTTGGCTCTGGCATGGGGGGTGTTAAATTCCTCAGAGCCAGCCAGTGTGCTAACCCAGACGGTCCCATAGACCGGGCATGGATAGGAAAGGCTTGAAATCCCACCAAAACCAAGGTTCGAGGAAGGGCTGCCATCCTCCTTGCAAAGAACTGGGCCTTTTTCTCTTTAGCTTCCACAGTTTCTATAGCAGCAGGTCTCTATTCCTGGGATCGTTTCTACATTTTATCCAAAGCCTAGCATAACAGGCATTCCTCCATCCCCCCGGCCATCGCGTTGGAGCCACGTCCTCCCCGCTCCGCCAGCCCCAGTACAATCTGCCCGGGTCCCGCCGAGGTGTTTGAATCTCTCATAGGAGCTAAAGCTTTTCCTGAACAGTCCCAGCTCATTGCCTCCCCTCTTACGAAAGTCTCTACATGTCTCTAATAATTTTCACTGTCAATCTCTGCACTCTGTTTATATCTATTAAAGACTTTATGAGATGGGATGACCAGAAATGAAGAAAGATTCTGAGAGCAGAGCGTGCGATTGATTTATGTTAATGGCACTGTAATAATATTTTCAGTGTTTGATTTCTTTTTCATTCTGTAAACAGCTAAGATGTTGATTACTTTTTTATTCCTTTCCTGCTTATTGAACAGCTTACACCAGGCTCCACAAATCTATTTTCAGGTCTGTCTCCAAAGTGGTTAAAATATAATTAATTTAGAAACCACCAACATATGAGAAGTTGAGCTGATTCCTCCCAGTCAATCTTACTAGAATTTGTTGATGAATTTCACCAGCTGTCAGGCTGCTCATACATTTGTCTTTGCAAGGCTTCTCTAACTTCACTAGCTTTGACATATTTAACAACCGTTAATCCTAAAAAAAAAAAATCCCTCCAACCCTATAATTTGTATTGAACTACACTGTAAGCCTCGGAAGTCCCCAACATGTGCATGAATAAATATCAGTCACCTGTGACAGCATCCTTAATTATTTTTACATTTCTTTATACCAATAACTTACATCTTTTATGCATATGTCAGAGAGAGAGAAAAGCTGTGTGCCAAGATGTGTTAGGAGTTTATAAAGGCAATCAGAGAATAAATCTTACTGCTAAATTTTGCCTTCATAATATATTCTGCCTTGAAAACCATATTAGGTGTCAAATTGATCAGATGTAAATGAAAAGTGTCCTTCAGTGATGGAGGCAAAAAACCCTGACTATTTTAAGACGAAGTTTGATAACCCAATGGAAGCTATTATACAGCACTTTGCCAACAACAGCCAGGCACCAGGTGTGAACACCTTTTTTAGGCCTGTTTGCAACTAAAAACGAACAAACTGGTTTGGAGAAGAAAACAGCCTAAGTCTTGTCTCAAAGTTGAGACAAAATCAAAAACAAGCATTTCACCAAAAGCGTGACAAACCTGCTTGTTTTTCTTCTCTTTATTACAATGTGTCTGAGCACTGCCTTATTTTGGCTGGTGGGAGACAGGAATACAGTATCACAAATTCTGGATCTGCTGAAAGCACCAGCAATAACAACGCTTTATCCTCAAGAAGCTTTGCCAAAATTAAGGGCTGGATTTTCAAAGCAGCCAGGCACCTGCAGCTCCTCTGGACTTCCCTGGGAAATGGACAGCTGAAAATGCCTGAAAACAAGGCCATCAGCCTTTCATTTTCAGCATGTCTCTATAAAGCAACTCACAGTCTTCACACCTTTTTTTAGGATTCAGAAAACAGGTGTTACATGGACAAGTGGCTTAACGTTAACGGGTTTCAAGTCCCCAGTGGCCACATAAAACTGTATTTTGTGACAGTGTCACCTAATACAGAAAGCCGCTACTTTTTATGATGGAGTGCTTCGGTTGTTAGCTGCCTCAAAGAGAGGTGGAGGAGCCAGTCCAAGGGGCGAGACCTGCATCAGTGTCTGTGCATTCAGCTCCTGAGACCATGCACCTAGCTCACAGCAAGGCCTGCGCACCTTCAGGCATGACATATAACACAAAGTAGTTACCACACTGATAAACGTAAGTGTAGCTAATTGGCATACTTATTACTGATGCGTGTAACACAGAAGCTGCTGAAGGCCTCAGGTTGTGCCAGGTGGCAGACAAACATGCAACCATAAACTACAATTAAATGCGTTTAGACCAAGCGCACGACCACAACACTTGGGAAGGGTGTCGGACGTCCCCGCGGGGGCTTCCCTGGGCCGCGGGAGGAGGCGAGGGCGCAGCCTGGAGCAGGGCAATGCCTCGCTGGCCCCATCTGATCCATCGCTGGTGTCACTCTGCTGACCGCTCGCTGTTTCTGGAGATGGGGAAATACAAACTGAGCAACGTGCCGCGGGCAAAGCTCCAGGAGCTCCAAACACAGCACTGTATACCTTGTGAAAGCAATAACCCGCAGGCCCCTTACCGGGCCTTTGCTCCAGCAAGCTGCCGTTCACCGGCACAGTCATGGCTTCGACCCGGTGCCACGTATCTCCCAAGAGCGCGCTGAGGGACGGGCCCTTTCTGCACCTGCTGTGGAAGAGGTTGTGCTGACCCCAGCAACCACACACGCACACACACACACACACACACACACACACACAACCTCCGACTGCCTCCCTCTCCTGGAGGGTCGTCTTCGTGTTTCTAAAGTGCTCAGTGCGAGCAGCAGAGAGTGATGAGAGACGGGGACAGTAGCAGCTGCAGACGCGCTGACGTACCGCAGGTAGCGGGCGTTTGTTTTGCAGCTATCCGAGGTTGTTTGCATGACAGCTCCCATCCTGGGGGGGAACGGAAGCAGCGCGGTATCGGTCTGGCTGGGGACCTGCAGAGGTAGAGGGGTAATTAAAGACTATTTGTCAGCTCTTGCTGTCCGGATGGCTTCTCTGGGTGGGGGAAGGGTATATTTACAGCATCACTGGAATCAGGCTATAAGCTATTCTTTCAAAGCGCTTATTGCTTGCAATTAGAACACAGCTTATAATGTTATAAATCCAGAAGAATGACATTTTCATTCATGTGGTTTCATAGGAACTGCCAAAACAAATCTTCACTCTCTAAAGCAGTGTCTGCCTTTCAGATTCTCAGATATACATTTCCCAGGATAGTATTTTTCTTCATTCCCTATATGTGCAATATTTTATATTTATGGCTTTCACGTACGCATAGCTAGGAAACATTGCTTATCCAAACAGAGTTTTTCCTCTCTATCTCATCCTTTTCATCTATAACTTATTTTATTTCCAGACATGAGAAAACAGTTACAAATTGTATATGACAGCAACTCATCAGCTCCCGTGATTTCAGATCTGTCCTGCTTCACTCTATATTTTTGCTACATCTATATGAACAGCACAGAACATGCCTTGCAAAAGAAGCATTTTATCATAAATTAGCCCCAATTTCTTCATTCAGATTCTAGAGATATTGTCAAATTACTTCACCTTCTGCTAACTCCTGATTGTCTTTACCATCCATCCTCTCAGCTTAAAAATTGAACTAACAGACTATTATGCATAAAAAGTAGTTTTTAACACACAAAAATGAAACATAAGAACAAATGCTGAAACGAATAAACTTCAGAAAATGCAAAGCTACATCTGTCATCCTCATCAACAGTGGCAGTAGCATCACAACTAAAATCAAAATCCTCAAATACAATCAGTGCTCCGTGACTGTACAGTGTCAGGTACTTACTATACAAGCCCATAGCAAGAAATGATTCCTACCTATTAAGGATTTATTGTTTGGACAAACAAGGTGTGGGAAAAAGGATAATATTTTCCCATTTCAGAATAAATGAGCAGAGGCACAGAAAAATTAAGCATATTGTCAAAAAAAACACATAGGAAGCCCAAAACAAAGTTAGCAGTCAGTCTCCCAAATCCCAGGACAACAATCAATACCATCCTTCTCTTCTATTCCCACACTCATGGAATTGCATCTATTTTTGCCTTATTCCCCCTGGGTCAATACATCTGGTGCGAGAGCTGCCATCCTCTGTCTAGCCCACAATCCCGGCTTCAAAGGCAACCAACAACAGTCTTCAGAGGAAGTCACAAGAAATTCCTTAATTGGTAAATGCAGGATTATCTGTGCCAATGAAGGTCTTATCCTGACAGAGATTAACTTTAAGCCCTAAAGCATGAATTTTTATGACCGTTCCAAAATCTAATTTATTAGCGCTAAATATTATTACTCAAAGCATTCATATTAGCCACATAAACGTACACTCCATCTCTGGAATTGCAGTCCCACACCGAACCCTTTGGTTTCCTATTTAATTAGCACAATTTTTTGTGACAGACGTTAGGGGATAACAGCGGGTCCAAAGGCCTGTCAGTTAATGAGTACTAAGAAGGTACTGAAGGAGGAGAGGAGAGAGGGGCACGGCATATTTTTCACTAGTCCCAGTATTTACAAGTGAGATTTTAGATCAAGGTAAATAACACTGAAATGCTGCCAGGCTTGTTTCTCTGGATTTCTGAACGGCTTCCCCTTCACCGTTGCCTTGCCAAGTTTTGAATTTGCTTTGTGCCAAACTTCATAGAAACAAATTTGCAGAAAAATCACTTCAAAGTCTGACTTACGCTAGTATGAGTAAAAACCAAACGTGAAGCTAGCATGCCTGAGTATTAGTGCTACTGCTGCTGTTTCCACGATCACTTCAATGAGGAAGGGAAACAATAATGCCAGATTTTCTTTTATCTGGCCACAACTAAGCCATATCTTTTGTATAAATGGATACCAAACACATCTAAAACTATTAACTTTTTTTTTTTTCAAATACACAAAGTCTAGCATTGGACTAGGATGGGAGGAAGACTTCATTGTATTCTTTAAAGTGCTCCTATAAGTTCCTTTTCAAGGATCATTTTGCCTTATGGCTGCCAGACTCAGCAGTATATAATGCTCAAGCAGGGATCAATAGAATCAGGCAGCCGAAGGACATCTGGGAAAAGAAACGTACATGGAAATAATGATATTTTTATATGCATAATTCTAATGTAATTATCAAACTAGCATGAACAAAGACATATATTTTTCCCTGAATATAGTGCTAACATGCCCAGAGCAATTCAGCCCTGAGCACGGGAGGAAAACGTGTGACAGGGTCCGCACCCACGTGCGGCAAGGTCAGCTCTTCAGCCCAGGATCAGGCTTGCTCCCACATCCCCATCAGCTCAGCTCATGGTGGGAGATAAGGCTGCCAAGAAAACAGGAGCAGCCAATTAGAGGTAATTAACAGAGCTGGAAATCTATCCCAGGCAGCTATTAGTGACACACTCAGGGGACGGAAAGGAGGTGATGTGTAGGTGGTTTTCACTTTCTGCAGGAAAGACCCTGTTCTGGCCAGCTTGGTAGACAAGCATCAACAGGAGACTCACCTCCCCTGCCTGTCATATGGAGTAGGGAAAAACACCCCAAATGCCAGTCATCCGCCCCGCTTGCACTCATCCCTTGCCCTCCTCTTCCATCCCCCTGTGGGCCAGTTGAGGGCACTTGCTGGACCAGAAAGTGGAAGGGCAGGGCCAAGGAGATGAACATGCTTTCTCTGAGATGCCTCATCAGAGACACCACTTGAAGGGATCAGATGTAAATTAAAAGTTGCCTCTGACCTTGGAGTCAAAAAAAACCTTTGCCACCTTCTAATGAACTGATGAAAGAGGTTGTAAGGCAAGGGACCGAGGCAGGACCGCGCTCTTTGGGGGTTGCCCTGCCAAAGGGGAGGTCAGCACAGCTCCTGGCTCCATCACACCAACCTTGGGCAGCAAGTTACATCCACAACCCTCCTCTTCTCCATTGCCCGGCAGGCAGCAAAGCTGTGCTATTTACCCAAGTGGCAGCTGCAGCTCAGCTGGAGGCAGCCCAGTTTTTCAGATTTACACTTGCATTCATGGACATTTAGCCTTTTTATAAACAGGTAATGAGGTTGGGTCAGCTGGGGATAGAGCCAGGGCTCCTTTCTCCCATCAGGCAAAACTCCCATTGCAGCGAACCTGCGCACAGCCTAAAAACAGCATGGGCAGAGGGGCTCAGGAGGCTGCAACTCAGCTGCTGCTACCCCACATGGCACACGCGCTCCCCGGTACACGACACACTGGCAGCCTTAGAGTTGTCCTTATTCATTTTTGCAGCTGAGTCCTTGGGCTAAAATAGATCATAGCAGTCGACAGGCCTGCTCCATCAGAGCAAACCACTACAACAACCCCCAAAAGGTGCTTTTTTTCTTTGAAAGAACAAAGAGGACAATCCCCTTCCTTGCAGGCAGCAATTTGACCCTGCTCCTTCAGCCAGTGCTATGCAGCACTTAGAAAACAACAAAGCATCCAAGCCAGTCCTCAGAAAAACCCTGGCCAGCCTTTCCAGCTTTCTCTTTGCTGGGCATCCAAGCAGGACATCCCTGCTGCCAGCAAAGGCTGGCTGAGGATTCCCCCACTGCAGAGCCGGTGCGGGGTGCCGGCTTAGCCCCCACTCCTGCTCCCGTTCGCTTGTTTGTGCTCGAAGCCCAGGTACAGAGCAATCAGCGCTCTGCTCCAGCCTCATACCAACACGCTCTCGCGTGCTCTATTTTGTATCTTCTGCTTTGGGAGCTATTATTAGAATACGCTTGCAGATATGATACAGTGCCAAGGTGATATAAATCTAATCTGGTTTTCCTACTATCCCATCAGTGCTGCATTTTGCTTTTTTAAAATGCAATATTTAAAAAAAACAGCAGCTCAGAGGACCATCATGATGGGAGTGAGCCAAGACAGAGTGTTTTCCTTCCGGCTCCTCATCCAGCTGGTGATGTTTACTGAGCTTGGATATGTTTACTATGTTTTAATTCCTCCATTTAATTTTCCAGCCCCATGGAAGATACTGTGGGCAGTTCCTCGTGAGCCAAGTCGCAGGCTGCAAGAGTGGTTGAGCATGTCTGCCCCAAGGTGCTCTTCCCTTAAGCACTAATCAGTTCTGTACGATACTGCCACAGTAATTACTCCGCAGCCCAGCAGATAACAAGACATTACCGGAGCAGCTCAGCAGAGTTTCGGGTAATGCAAGCACTAGTGGACCGCAAGGAACTTGCTGGTCTTCACTGCAACAACCAGCCCAGTCTCCTGCCGGTGGGGGGCTGCTGCCCGCTTTGCCTTGTTTAGCTATAATTGACATTTGCATGCACTTTTTGCCATGTCTTGTCAAGCAGAGGTGTAGGTATAGAGAAGACTGGCTAGGTATAATGATCCTTCTCCTCTTCTATCCCACTCTTCCTTATTACGTCCTTCCCCGGACCACAGTGAGCAGCCGATCCCTTTTAGCGCGTGCCCTGCAAAGGTTTGTAGACATTCACAGTGCCACTTAAGATAAAGTCTAAGTCTTTCAGTCTTTCAGAACAGTTCGCCTCACCAGCTGTTAGCTATCTGCATTTGCTCCAGCTGACCAAGACCCTCTAGTACGCAAGTGTCTAAGAAGTATAGAGCACTTAAAACCTGTTCTCCTGCTCTTGCTAATTCTCTCTAGACTACAGTGGAATATGTTAGCACTTGCAGCCCCTAAAATCTATGCTCCAGGAAGCTTTCCTCCAAAGTTGCAGAGAAGGAGTAGAAACACAGGATCACAGCAAGCATGCAGGGGAAGCAAGTCTAAGAACCAATGAAAAATTCAATGTTTAGAGAATTTTTCAAAGAACATCAGAGAAGAAAATGCAGAAACATTTATTTTGACTTTCTTAACATACTCAGAGAAATATTTTTCTCTAAGACAAGCTCAGCAATGCTGTGGCAGTACACTGACTTTATGCTGATGCACACGGGGAGGCTGAGCCACAAGGCCTCAGTTCCCTTTTTCCAGGCAGGTGGCATTTCATGCCCATGTAGCTGGTCAACTAGCAGCACCTGCCCACAACAGAAATCAAGTTCTTAGTGCTGAAACTGTGCAAATTTCTTCACCCATGCAGAGGTAGGCTCAAAAAGCAGGTCAGTTCTCAGCCTGTACTGTACCATTATTTTCCCATCAGAATAACTGCAGATACAGGATAGCCAAAAAAGTGGAAAATTGGCAGCAGGAAAACGTCAAGTCACAATTCAGTGGAAAAAATGTAAATCGCCACTCATTTTTAAGAACATGACTACTCTCACTAAGAAATACATTTAAAGTAAAATTATCTGGACTAGGACACAGAAAGATTGGTTAATCCTTTTACTTGGAGCACTGAGTTATTCCCTAGGCTGTATTTGCTCTTGTTCCATGCAAGTCTCTGTATCATGGGGGTCCTGATCTTCAGCACAATTAAGAATCAATGAATTTTCATTTTCACAGTTGCTTTGATCTCATCTTGCAGGGGAAAATGCAGTTGTTAGCCCCACTTCTTTGCGGCATTAATTCTTCCATTGGCTTTAAGGAAGCTATCATTTAGTGGTTGGCTTTTGGCACGATTTAAAAACGTCATCTCAGTAACTTTATCTTCCAGCAATATTTCACAGATATTGTGAAACCAGTTTATACTGATATCATACTTAGCATCTGGTTGAAAGGACAATTGCAAGAAAATAGTGCCAGAGATATAAGACCATTGTAAGATAAATAATGGGCTTTAACACTTAACGGGTTGATTACTTCAAAGGGGATCGTAGCAATGTTCCTATGCACAGAATACCTACTTCCCATACAAAGGATGGGATAGAAAGTGCGCCATAATGTGTGAAATAAATCCTACAGAGCGGCTGAATAACAGCTTCGTTCTGAACTGAAATTTTTCATGGGCTTCTTGAATTATCTAATTTGCCAGAGTGAGCGACTGCTTCTGGGAGTGTGCGATAACTGATAATGCACTCTGGAGTCATTAAGGTTTATCATGTAAATCTCTATTTAAGTGCTTTTAAAATGCATATTACTTTCTTGATAAACTATGATGGCTCCTTTGGAACCCTTAATACGAATTAGGGTGCATACCATACAAAGTAGAAAGCCTTATGAAAAGTAGTTATTCCACATGCAGCATAATCAGCTTTTAAATTATATTAAATACTGCAGCTGTAATGTTCCCCCCCACACACACACACCCTCAGGGATCAGAGAGCTTTAAAGAAAAAAAAAATTGCTAAATTTCATTACCTCAGGTATAAGCCCAGTATTGAGTCGTGCAACCAGGAGCTGAGAAGTCAGGGACTGACAAATGGCAGGGAGGGGAGGACAGGTTCTAGTTATCTGTATGAGTTAAAAATTCCTAGATACTATTTTTAAAAATGATTTTCATAATCTAAAAAAAGTGTTGCTTTTGGTCAGAAACTCACTACATACATGTGGAGCAGAGTTTCTTGCTTTTTATTCTGACCTCTGGTGTCTTTTCTCCAACATACTGTGACTAGTTTTATCCTACACTGAGAGCTCACTGAGGCAAGTTTCTTTTCTATAGGCATAGGGGGCTTTGATACTTATTTACAGCACCATAGCACTACTGCAAATAGCATCCTTATCTGTAAAACCCTATCCTGATGCACGTTGAAGGAATAAGAAGAGAGAAAGAAAAGTTGCATTAACTTTAGCTGAAGTCGGGTCAAGTCACAGCTGCTCACCTTGGCCTCCTTCAAGCTTGTCCGAGGCAAAATGAGGTCTCGAGCTGGTCGCTCTCTGAAAGTGGAAAGCAGGGGACCTGAAAATGAGGTGGTTGCTGGGGAAATGGCATAAACATTAGCTCACCTATAATTACCGACACTTCATCCGAAGATCATCTTTGCCTTGAAATAACGGCCAAGGAAAATCTGAGCAAAACCCCAGGATCTGACCCATGCTGGGTAAAGAAATCTTGCAGTTATGGCAAGCGGTACATGATTTTCACTTACCAGCTATCACAGGCCAAAGGACAACAGCTTCATAAGTGTGTTAGACTGAACAGAAAAGCGTTGCTCAGATTTTAGTCAGCTTTTTATCCCGCTACCCTCCTAGCTACAGAGAAAGGCTGAATAAAAACCACCTTGACACAGGGAAAAGGTCTCAGGATGCATCCTGTTCTGCTTTTCCAGGGAAAGGATCTCCACAAACGGCAGCATTGGGCCCCTGCAGCTGGAGCAGGAGCGCAGGAGGCAAACGGCTCCGTGGCCGGGAGGCAGTGCAATGCCCCTTGCCGGCCTTTCGGATGCTCCATGGAAATCCTGGCTGTGTACGACAGATGTAGTCTAAGCTACAGATGCTAACGTGAAAGCAGGGTTTTTAGTTGCTTCAAGCTGACAGACGGTTTCCTTACATTTCATTTCAAAAGTAATTTAAAGTCATGCAAAACTTCCCTGTACACGGCCTCATATTCTTACCGCGAAGCCTTCTCAGGTGCTTGCAAAGTATGCCCAAGATCAAAATAGCTGTGAGGACTGGACAAGAAGGGAACGTGGAAAGCAGCTGCAGGCACTTAGAGATTAGGAGAGCTGTAAGCTTCTGTAGCACTTGTCTCTACCCAGCATTGCCAGCTAAATTAACTTAAAAAGGAGAAAAACATTTCTCTCTGTGTTCAGCAAATGCTGCTTTCCAATCATCGGTTACAATTTTGTTAGCTTATGTAGTATCATAACTTGATACCATTTCTGCATTTGAAGATAACCTGCTTGCAAAAAGCTGTTAGTTTTCAGTACCTCTCTTCTTCCTTAGTGAAAAGATTGCAACAGGCAGCAATGCACTACAGCAAATAATAAGGTTCATTTATGTCTTATACCTGCATGTCTCTATCTGCGAAATTCTTTATCCACCAGTAACATGTCTCTCTGCTGATACATCTTGCATTGAGCTCATACCTATATATATTTTGTTGACAGACAAAGGCAGGAAGGATTTGGAGAGAGATGTTTTTGTTTTTTGTTTTTTTTTTAAAAAAACATTCAATTAAGCAGCAATCTCCCCCCCCCCCCATCAAATCCAGTTTCCATCATCTGCATTTTTGTAGAGCCACATCATTATCACACATTGTTTGAAAGCTTGTGGTTTTGGGCTTTAGCAAGACCTGTTGAAAGCAACATAATGGAGTTGAGTTAAAGCCTTTTGCAATGGCTTTTTTGTCTCACATGATCCATGATGAAATTTCTGAAGGAGTGTTTTTCTTCCCTACAGCTCTTCCCTTTTTTTTCTTCCAACATACCCACTTGTTTTAAGTAGAAATTTTTACCTTCTTGCACCTTTTGCGTAGAAGTTTATTTTTACTATGGAAACCACACATCAAAGGTAGGATCCTTTCAGACTTCTGTTTCTCTCTGTCCTTTGAGCAAAGATCGAAATAGTTGTGGCAGAAAGGCTTGTAAGATCCGGTTTCTACAGATGTCAGTCTGAAACGTTTCTTTATTTATGAGGAACATCAGAGGAAGAATAGGCAGATGCACGGCAAGATCAGCCTTGCTCATCTCCCGGGTGCAGGGCAGGTGGTTTTGGATGGGTTCCCGGCACCAGGGCACCAAACAGAGAAGCTGTCAGGATAATGTTGCGCTTTTATTATATGAAAAGCAGTGTGAAGTACCGGCTTCCTCGTTGCTCCAGCAGTCCTGCTTGTGTGGCAAGGAGCAGCTTTATGAAAGATTATAGGACAATTGGGAGGTATAGAGAAGGTGATAATTTATATGATACTGTCAGATAATGTATGGGATACTCATTCCCATACATACTCAAACATTCTCGTAGTTTATCACCTTCTATGCAATTTTAGTCTCTGTACAATTACGCACTGTACAGCCTTCAATATTCAGGACGTGCTGACTTTTTTTATTTTTTTATTTTTTAAATGAGCAAGCATTTGAGCAGCATCCTATTAACCCAAGTCTAGGAGGTGGTTTTGGCATAGGATACTCCTGTTGCTCCTATATCCGATGCCTCCAGTCATTGGCTTCATGCCTGGGTTTGATACGAAACGGACAGCAGGGCTGCGCGAGACAGACCGTTGTAGGCAAACAGATTGGGGTGCCATAAAATTAACACCTAAGAGCGTCAGGGAGAGTGTGAAAGCTAAAAATACTCACCGTGTGCCTACAGCCAAATGCAGAGCGCGTATGAGACAGGCGGTTTCTGACACTGCTCTCCCCAGCCGGCTCCTCCCGGCAGCCGAGCCAGGGTGGCTGGTGGCTGCAGAGAGGTGCGAGGGCAGCACACGGCCCCGTCCGCGTAGGGCAGGGCTTGGGGTCCAGGAACAACAGGTTTCACGGTCCTCTCACACCAAGATGTTGATCAAGCGGTGCAGCCTCAAAGCTGTTGGTGAGTGCAAGAGTGCTGATATCGGTCACTTTTCCAGCATTTTCCCACCTTGCTTTTTAGACCTCTCCAGGTAGACCAGCAAAAGATGGTGGAAATACCTGAGTGCTCCTTTCATACAACTCTAAGTAAGGTAGGAGCAGTGGGAGTGTTAGAGAGAGACAGCAAGCACCAGAGAGCAATAGAGAGAAAATTATCCTGCAAAACATCTAAGACGCTAACAATTTAATTTATGCAACTCTGCTAGAGAATCTGTGCATAATGGGCTGTGGTCTCCCAAGAATACTTTCTCTGAAGTGTTTGTAACTTGGGTTTTGTAATTATGGAAGAGCAGAGACAGGTATGTCCCAGCTGTATTGCACTGTGACCATGCTTAGCAGCAGAGCGAGCTAAGAGAGGTGCAGACTCGGGTAGACAACATGCAGAAATTAAGCTTCCTACAGGAGAGCCACTCTGACGTATGGTGGGGAAGCATTTTTTTCCTTTTCCTGCAGCACTTCTTCTCTATGACTTTCATTTAAATGGAGAGTGGAAGTTAAAATTACAAGCAGCAAGGACATAGGAAAGGTTGATAATAGCCATGGACTCAATCTGTAGGGGTAGATTGTACCAGTGATTGAGCTGTCTTCCATTAAACAGCTGAGGCCAATGCTGTGTGCTTGATTTACCCTTCCAGTGCTGAGATTTTTCACCCAGTCTTCCTCCCTACCTTTTCTAGGGCTAGAAAATCTGTCCCTAGCACTAAAGATTTAATTGCCTGGATTACTGAAGCAATCCAACACGCTAATCAAGCAGATGCAAAAATCTCTTGAGCTGATGGTTGTGGTGATCACCATGTCCCAAGGGGTTTTTTTGATGGAACTATGAAACCAAAGAGATTTTTCTCTCAGTCTCAGAGCTCCCAGAAACGTCCTCAAGACACTAAAAAATCCTCCGGACAGTATCATGGGACCTGCTCGTTACTATGGTGCCCGGCAGCCTGGAATTTGATTTTCCTGGGCTGAGGAACTCTATTTCCAGAGGCGCACACACAAATTCAGGTTGCTGGAATAATCCTGAAAAAGCTCATCTTTTGAGAGGACAAAAACCTGTTTACTGGATAGCGCACACAGCTCTCTCCTCTGCCTCAGACCCTTCCAGTCTGCCTTCTTGTCACTGGAAAAAGTCTGGTTTCATCAATACAACTGAAAAATTTCAACCTCTCTCTGAACCATTACCAATCAGTTAACCTATTAAGAGACCTTCCCACAAGCTAAAAATCAAATGTTGAGCAATTATTAATTATTAAAAAAAAAAAAAAAAACACCCTCACACAGCCTGTTAAAACTTCTCCGAGGTTTCAAAGAACCTTGTTTAAGCTAATGCTTATTAGTGTTGTATTTAACCAGCTCTGAAGCCACTGTCCCAACAAGAGTGACTTATCCTCCAGCGGCAGCTGCCAAGGGGAAAAATCATGCCCTGTCCTCCAGGGGAGATGGTTCAACCCTGCATTCAGGCAAATGCACGCGTGTCCACACAACATGTAAAATTAGCGGCTGCGCGTGCTGCAGTGGGGCTGGCGAGAGGATCCCAACCCGAGGATGCAAAGCTCAGACCTGAACCTGGGTTTTAAAACCATGCGTTTACTCTCCAGTACTGAGGGGTGCGATGAACTACAGCATTAGTGAGGAAGGTAGGCTAAAGTCCGTGCATTTTGGCTGGGAAGATTCATCTCCTCCTGTAGAAATAGGTGAGATGGCATCTGAAGGTTTGCTGCGGGCCCGTCTTTTATAGCAACCAATGCAGGGAAATGATGGAAATGAGATTGCAGAGGGACAAGAAATAAGAAAATGCCCCCAAAAAATTGAGACCAAGTATCTGCCAGACAAAACTGTCACCAAGATTAGTACCGGCTAGCACCTGTCTTGACAATCTCAGCTGAAATATGACTGAGACCTAGCGCATAAGGCATTCAGCCAGGAAGGGGAAATTATTTCAGCTCAGGATTATTTCTGTTTTCAACATTTCTGTGTTTATTTCTATGTTTAACATAGAATGCAGGGAAGACAGCTACCTATGTACTGGATTGCAGAGGTAACCAGGGTAGTTTCAGACCTAAGTGAATCTGCAGATGAAGGGGGAAAATGGAGAAATTTCATAAGTGGGAACATCTAATGATAACAAGGGTAATTAAAGCCCTTTTATCCACCTGATAAACCCTTCTCCTGGGAATTTTGGGGCAAGTCAGCAATAAATTATGACCTTCAGATGTTGATTAGAGAGCCTATATTCTGTCTGATGATTTTAGGTCAGCTCTTAGAGACTCACATCAGAAAAACACTGTTGGCCAAATGTATTGATTCCCCACCACCACCAATCCTTTTAGCAATCTTACCACTGGCCAAGGAATAGTAGGTAAATAAAGCAGCTACCCTCTTATCCATGGGAGATTGTTCGTCTGGATGCGTTGTTGCAGCTGACTATATTGTAGCAAATAGTTAGCATTAATGAATAATTAATGAATAAATAATGTATTTGTCTCTCAATACCCCAAGGTCTTTGGGCACCTTCACAGAAAATAATTAAAACAATAGATTACAAATAAGATGACAAGTCCCCAGGCAAATGGAGGTACATAAAACCACCGCAATGCCGAAACAAAATAGACTTACATGTGATGCAGAAGCTAAAAAGGTCTTGTGCCTTGCTCTGCAGACCCCACAGCTTCTGTTCTTGCCCCATGCCCCAACCCCAGAATCTGGGGAAGCCAAAAGTGCAGACTAATACTAGACTAGGAAGCCACAGTCACAAAAGCCTTGCTTTCATGAAAACAGCCTAACATTGTGAAGACTGACAGCTAAGGAGAGAAAAAACAGATTCACAGGCTGTAGAGTTGCCCAAATCCTTGAGTGCAGCTGGTGTGAGAGACAGGTAGCCCTTGATGATGTCTGAAGGGAGAGCCCAATCCACTTGATCAGAGATCTGAACGTTTGGGGAAAGAAAAAAAGCAATTCCTGAGTATTTCCAGCTTTGGACCTCTTAAGTAAAACTGTCCCACGTATTACAACTGCTAATACCTGACCGGACTTGTGGGGCTAGACACCATCATCAGTAGAGAGCAGCCAAAAAGCAGGTTATATAAATGGAATTCTTGATCTTTGGGACAGCCAGAGCCTTCTCCAGGCTCAGCATTCATGGAGAATTAAGGTGAGCAGCAGCCCCTCCCTGCTCTACACGCACACACCGTTTTCAAACACACGATCTCCTTAGCAAAGCAAAATAGGCTGAAAACGCCTCTTCCAAGAGACATGATGGAGTCAAAAGAAAAGGTTTCCAGCTACCATTTAAGAACCCACAGGAATTATGGTTAAATAAAAGAAGCCACCAGTCTGGTTATGATCAAAATGAAAAATTACTCTGAGGGTCGTTCAGTCTTGGGGAGCAGAACTGGATAGTAGCTGTTTGCAATCTGGAACATTTCCATCCCTTCCATGCAGGTGCACAAAGGAACCTCTTCCCAGACCTTAATTTCTCTCTTGATGATGCAATATGAGAGTCCCTGGAGGCCAAAACCAGATATTCAGTTCTTTCAGTTGCTTCTGAGCATTATGGAGCCAATATTTCCCCGCTGCAGAGAAAGAGCGCAGTTGTGACGTATGCCCGTGTACCCAGGCCACAGTATCACCAGTGCCCAAGGGCTGGGGCACAAGGGGACCTGACATCACACTGCTGCCAAAATGGGCAGCGACCCCTCTCCCCTTGCTCTTCTGGCATGTTCCTGTTGCCTCCTTCAGATCAGCCTTGGCACTAGCTTGACTTCTCACCTGATCCAGCTTTTTAAAAACAATCAGAAAATTGACATAGGAAAAGAAAAAACAAAACAAAAACACGCACAGTGAACTGCTTGCTGCCGATTTAAGGATTTAAAGTTGCTCTCCAGAAGTTTGGCCAAGCACCACAGCCTGCACAAGGAAAACGATGGGAGAGCAGGAGACACAGGCTGGTGGGACACAGGCGTAGCAGCAAGTCAGTGCGGCTGTGTCCTCGGTCCTCAACCTTGGAGGAGGGCTTTCACTGTAACCAGGGCTCTGGATATCCTAGCAGCAAGAGCTGACACCAGATGCACAATTCCCTGCCTCGTCCTCTGGCAGCTATTGTGGATGTCCCTGCCTGCCTTTGTCACTCAAACACACTTCTCTCTGTCCTAAGCAGATACCTCATCTCAGCAGTCTACACTAATGGAAAGCTGATTAAAACCTCTAAAGCTGTCCTGCTTTTAAACTGAGTGTGTTTATATGGACTTTTCAGTCTCCCTGAGGAAAGAGAATCACTAAGGCTCTGTTGCTACTTTAGAGCTGCAAACACCAAGAAGCTCTGCATGTCTTCTGGAGATGAAAATGAGCTGCTGACTTACCAGTCAGACCAGGGTGTTTCACAACCGCCTTGGCCTTTCCAGCAGGCAGGCAGTATGAGAACGAAACCATGTAGTCAGCCCCCTTCTTTCTGGGAGATGTCAGCACCCTTTTTAAACAGGGGAAAAATTTACATCATTTAATACCCTTTCCTCACCCACTGACATCCTGCATGGGCTTCTAGCTCCAACCACATCAGCGTGTGAGAAAAAGAGCAGTACAAAGGGAAGTACAAGAAGTGGGAGAAACCTACAGGTGCCTACCAACACGTTGCTATCACCCATCATGTGTTCAATGTGGAAGAGGTAAAGGCTACAATTATGCCAACCAGAAACAATATTGCAGAAGTGTGACTTACAAAGCCCGTAAGCTTTTCACTCCCTCTTTCCAAATCTGGAGTTTAGAAAGCAGCAGGTCTAACCTGGAAACCTAATTCAACCCCCAAGGCATATTCTGTTTTCTGTCTGTGGCATAGCGCTCTCCAGGCACCAGCACAGGACTCTTCTCCATTCCTCAGTCGTCTTAAATTTCTGCTAAAGGATCAAACAGAAGAAAATCTTAGCAAATCTGCTCAAACATTAGCTTTTAGTGTTGTGAAAAGAAAATCATAATGATTCATCTAAGTTTGAGCCAGTTCTGTCAAAGATGTGTGCTGGAGCTGGCACTTGTGCATTCATCCCACTGTGTTGTATCAGATTATACCTTTGATCGTGCAGCACAGTTTGGGAGTTCTACAGATTCACCCAGTCTTAAGCGAAGGCAGAAATCACCCACTAACTTCAGCTCACTGGTCTGACTGAAAACAAAGCCCATAACCCTAAAACCAGTTCAGTTTGCCACTCGAGTGGTGGTATGGGGGAAGAAAGTGGCAAAAACTGCAGACTCGAGAGCAGAGGATGGGCCTGCTTCCCTCAGTGGTGCCCACAGTTAGTTCAGCTTCAGTCAGTCGTGAAATTTCACCTTGATTTTCATTGCTTACCTCATTCCCTTCCCCATTACATTTGTAATTGCCTCAGAGAAGCTCATCAGTAGGTTTCTCTACTGTTTCTGAACTCATCCCCAAGGGCTCAGTGCAGGAGCTGGGGGACATGTGAACGTCCTCACTCATTAACATAATGTCTGTCAACAGCAAAGCTTCCCCGTGACTCCTGAAGCAGAGACATTTTTACAGAGTGGAGAAAAAAAAAAAAAAAAATGTAAGCCTTGCACGAATACCTTGAAACATGCAGACAAACCAGGACCCACATTTGGATGTGGGCCCATACAAACAGCAAGGCCCCTCTAAAGAGAGGCTCAGCTTTCCTGTGGAGTCAGTGGGAACTGCATGTCACAGCCTCTGACCACAGTCTTCCTGGATTTGAGGTTGGGCCTCCCCTTTCCCCCAGCTGAGGAAATCTCAGGGCATGTGTGTCAGTCCTTCCTCTCGGTGATACTAAGCACACCAGAGGTGGGTTCAGGTTACAGAGCAAACCTTTAGCAAAAGAACACAGCATCTGGGGATCAAACTGTGTTCCTTCCTCTAATAAAGCTTCTTCCTTGGTGTTTGGAGGTGGAAAGTTGGCCCTCAGGATAATGGAAGCAGTTAAGTTTTTTGGTACTCTTGATTTCCCAAATGAGCTTATAAAATACAGGTCACCCATAAATGCTCAGGGAACAAAACCTATCCCAGGGAACATCATGACATAGTAGTAAACTGGCTCCTGTGCTTTTATACTTTTCCCCAACTATTCAAGACCACTTAGGAACTCCCTAGTTGCCTGGAATTTAATACAAAACACACAGAAATCAATGGAAATGCTCCCCCTTAAGTCCCTACAAACTTTTAGGGTTGTATTAGACCATCCTTACTGCTACTCCTTAGCTTTTTGTTCTCTAAAATGTCCCATTTTACTGTTTTATAAAGTTTGCTTCTGAGTTCGGTTCCAGTTGAGGGCTTTTTCCTAAGGGTCTCATGTATCTAGGGTCATCTTTCCTTTTGTGCTCTGCTTTTTCGGATGCATGCACTGGCAGTGAGGAGAGCTGCGACTGGCTGTCTGGGATGCTCCCTGGGCTCACCTGGCCTAACCACTTATAATTACACTGCTGTGCAAGAGTGATTGCAAGGCAATACTTGAGGCTAATTCACCACTTTTTGCATGCTTTCAGCTGCTAAGGTGCCTCTGGTGACAGCCTGGGGTCAGCCAAGGCTAGCTCCAGCATGCACTGGCGCTGGGGGTAACCTCGACTCAAGGGGACACTCCGCAGGGATGGGACCCTCCCTGACCTCTGAGGCTACCAGCCACCTGCAGGGACAGTGCCAGGCAGACACCCCCCAAAGCCCCATCATCACCCGTCATAAGGTTGGGTCAGGTTCACAGCCGACCTCAGTTTGCACCAGGCTGCATAGAGGGTGCTGAGTCCTGGGCACAGCTTCCCACCAGATAGGTGAAGCTACAAACCTCAAGTCTGCTTAGCTTCCAGGAAGGTTGCAATGTCCTAATACTTTCTGAAATTTAAGCAGCGAGTGCAATAAGTCACATGCTGTTAAGTTTAGAAGTCCTCATTCTTTATATTCAAATGTTATATCTACTTTTAAATTAACGTTTTATTGTCCATTTGCTTGAAGAATTGTGATGAGTATGAAAGGGTTATTTCTGTGGGAAACAGACATCTCAGTGATATTGAAAATGAAATGTCCTAAATCAAAGCCTAGGAATGTATTTCACGCACTAGCTACTGAATGATGAATTAATAACAGCATCTCAAATACATCTTCCATCAATATGCTTCTTCATATGCCATCAGCATTTAATTAACATAAATTATATGACATGAGAAGGATTCTGACAATCACCAACCAACCAAAGAAAAAAACAGCTCTTATGAGCTGCTGAAATTCTCATGGTACCAATCACAAATTCTCATTCTGAGATCGGTTTTTTTTCTTAGAAATTCACCACAGATCAGATATTTTTACAGTAGATCTAGAGCTGAATTTCCCCACCTCTGGTGAGGTTAAGAGTTTGGATCTCTGTCTTTGGTTCAGGCACTTTTCTAAGTTTTATCCCAAGTAAAAGTAATTATACAAAGGAAATAATGGTAGCGTCTAGCTGCAGAGGCGTCTTCAGCAGTCCCCATAACTCCAAAAGTGAGGTTGGACCTCAGTAAAGCCACACAAGCCATTTCACATTTTCATCATCAGACTGAGAGAAAATAGTTACAACTCTCCCAAGAATCCTGGGTGTTTGTTATCTCTCGTAAGGATGTAAAAGGTCTTATCAGTGCACCTTCGAAAGGGTGCAACAAAGAAAAGCGGCTGAATCCAGGAATGTGAAAATTAAAGTACACAGTAGAAATGTCAGCCAAAGGACCAGAACGATGAAGAGGGAAAGAAATGCTGTAATCGCCCACCGGGCTGACTGGTGTGCACATGCTCAGTTACAAGAGAGAAAGAAAGAAGGGGGCGGGCGGGGGGAGAGGAACCAAGTGCAACAGGCAGAAAGGAGAGACAAGGACATTGAGGCTCCAAATGGCATAAACGGGAACACGGCCTTTTCTCTGTGACTTCCCCCTGTCAGACGGGGGGAAGAGGAACAAGGGCGAAGAGCTACTGCTCTAGGTAAAAGATGCGAGAGTCCATCTTAAGCTAAGAGAGGGAGATGCATGCTATAACCTCGAACAGAGAGCACTAAAAGCTGGCTGAGTTGGACCAACTAAGAATGATTTGTATTAAGCACCATATTAAAAGCATGTTTTGTCATTATTTTTGTGATTCATGCTTTTAAGTAAACATATTCTTTTAAGTTGGGTCTGGTGAAAAGGCCAATTCTGAAGTGATCTGACAAACCAAAACATATTTTATTCCTGTGGGTGTGATTATTCTTTAAACTAGGACAGTGGACCTCTAAGAAGTGTCCTGCTCCCCAGCACGGTACTCCCGGGAGTGCAGGTAGTGCAGTGTAGTAGTGTACACGGGTACTGTACGGGCTAGGGCAACATGCAGCATATAAGTCTAAGTAGCTTCTTCCAGAGACTAGCAACAATTACAAAAGCTTTCTGACGTGTAAAGAGCAGATCCTAGCCCCGAAACTCTTTGGGAAGTTTGTAACGGGAAAATGATCCTCCTTTGGCATCGCATGAAAGAGAAAGCATGACGCTATAAATAAAGTGGAGTTAATGTACTGCAAGTAGTGGGGGAAAGACGAGCCCTACATTCAATTACACTGTTCTAGTCCATATAATCCACTCCAGATTAGTTAATATAAAGCTCGCAGACCAGCAGCCCTCTCTGCTGTTGATACTCACTGCCACATAGTAACAGTGCTCAGCACCATGCAAGCCCGCGCTAAACAGCTGTTCGTTCTCCAAAGAGTTGACAAGAAACCAAATAAGCAAAGGAAAATAATAATAGCATTAATTGTCCAAGGTTAGGGAGCAAATCAGTAACAGAGTCAGGAATAGAGCCTATGTCCTTCGTGCCCTTGCTGCATGCAGCAGACCGAAATGTGCCTTTTGTTTGGTTAGCTTCTTTTCACATAAGATGCATCTTTCCCCTTTGCAGACTCATCAGCTGTACCGAGACTCCAGTTTTAATAACCATCATTTCCATAAATATTATACAGGTCTATGAAGGCTGACTAATAAACCAGCAAGCATGACATAGTGCCTTAAATAGGGCAAATCTCTCCCAAATCAGCAGATAATGGATGAATCCTTGATCTAACGCTTTTATGGTGAAACTCATTGAGCACTATTGTGGCAACCCTTTTCTGAAGCATGCCACATTCACGTATGCAGTCAAAAGAAGGGTGAATATTTGTGAAGGCCATCTTGAATGCTGGTCAGAGAACAAGTCCCATTTGGGTCTTGCTTGCAAACATATTTTGGCTTCACAGCTCCAAAAGAGGAACTGTGGCTACATAACTGTGGAACCGTTATTCTCATATCTTCATTTGCTTCCAGCCCAACCTTTTTCACATCCAGAGTTGAATGGCTGAAGAACAGTTCTTCAGAAGGAGTAATGCCAATGTTGTTTGGCCCTTAGCCCCCTCACTTCTCCCCCTCAAGATGGGGTTTTAAAATGGGATGATGAAGCCAGCATCCTGGCCGTATGTTTGCTTTGTCAACACACCTTTGGTACACATCCGCACCACTAAATGCTACAAAAAGCAGCTCCCACCAGCAGACATAACAGCGCTGACAGGAGATTTGGTACTAACAAGGCTCTGGCCTTTTTAGAATGGTGACCGAGATTTTCAAAGGAGTCTAGGGAAACAAAGCATCCAAACCTGGTTACAACTCAGTGTGAACTAGAGTCCTAACCTTCTGAATCATTTTTGAACATCCAGGCCAGAAATAGTAACAAAAGTATTTGCTTCTCTCCCACGTTTGCTTTTTTCATTATATGAGTACGAAGCAATATTTTTATATCCCAAGCAGCCAGAGCTAAGCTGAAACACAGCTTCCTCCATGATACTTCTCATTCAGTTGCTCATTTCCCATTCTCATAACACTCTCAGGAAGCTTATTAATAACAACTGGAGAGACAGAGATCTTTTCCATCTCCAACTTTGTAATGTGTAAATTTTCCTGGAATGCATTACTGAGATTTCTTCCCCAGACATCCCCCTACTCCAGGCCCCACTCCTCAAGAGTGGAGGTATTTCCAGAAATTACGTTAGCTCCACCAACTGTGTTACATACTCCATTCTTGACAAACCACCCTTCATTGCCTTAATGACCTCATTATGGTTGATGCATTGCGTCACTGTTCATTTATTACAGCATTTTAACTCAAGTTCAGATTATATATTGCTGGTGGAGCTCCCTGGGATAAAGGGCAATGAATACTTTAATTGCCTGATAAATTATTAAGGACACTCCTTTAATTGGCTAATGTCGTGTTTACACCTTTGAAGCAAACACTTATGGAATCTGTATGGGTGCAGATTTTCGCTAAACACACAGCTACCAGCCGCTATCTCCCCTTGAGAATAATAGTTCTATCAGGCTATTAAAATAAACACCACGCAGGGTAAATTGTACCAGATGCCAGGCCAGATCTGCAGCTGGAAGGAACAGGCAAACCTCCATCAATGTCAAAGGAGATGCATTGACTTACATCAGCTGAGGGACTGGTCTTCTGCATCCAGTGGATTTCACTCAAAGTGAGGCAAAATAGCAAGAGACCTACATTTTACACTGCTTTAGCTAACCTAGATCATTTGAACTGAAATGGGTCATGGTGTACCCACACAAGGGGTTCAGCAGTGAACCTGACTTCGGGAGTGCTTTCAGGGAAAATGCAGCTGGGGAGAGCAAACACACATTGTGTTAAGCAGAGCCTGGCAAAATTCAGCTGCTCTTGCAATGAGGTTCAAAAATAAGGCGTCTGCTGGAAGGGCACAGCGTACACAGCCACTTACAGCCTACAGGGAAGGGATGAGACTGTCCCGCAGGGAGGGAAAGGCAAGGCAAGCTTCTGCCTCCAAGGCCTTTCTGCTCTTGGTGATCTCTTCCATTGCAAATCCCTTGTTCATTCATCTCCAGACTTTGCAGCTGGTATTTCTTGAAATTTTGCAACACCCCTTCCTCCCTGAGCTGCGTGAATATGAAAACAATTGTCTCATCCTTCGTCCATTATTTTCCAGCCGTACAGTATGCTTTTTGTTTATTAAAAGAGAAGGAAGCAGATTGTCTAGGAATAAGCTTTGTGTTGCTTAAAGGTATTCAAGAAACAGCCTTTTCAGGACAAGTTAGCATTTCAAAGGCATTTTGTGTCTATTAGTTGTCAGCTGTTGGCAATACAGTGCAGCCAGACTCAGGCATTGCTTCCAGAATACCACTGAGAGACTTGTACTTTATCTGCCTCTGATTTGATCCCCGCATGCTGAGCTCCAAAAGGGTGCGAGGTGAAGTCGTATGAAAACTAGAGAGGACAAAGTCTCTGCTAAAGAAGAGCAACTCTTCTTTTGTTTCAGTAACTACACAGCGGCTGCGTTTTCAGCCATTTTATTGAACAGCCTCATTGCGATTCAGGGAAGTCTGTCCTGGGAATACTGGGGCTAAGTAATGAGCAGTGGGCAGGAGCGCGCAGAGAGCAGGAGAGCTCTCCGAGTGCGAAGAGAGCAGAAGCGAGAATGTATTAATGCCAGTTTGAGTGTTATGGGCATGGATGTCTGCTCCTTTCATTAAGGAGACTTAGCATTGGCAGCAAGGGACAGACATGGTTGCACCAGCACCAGATTAGCTGGAAGCCGGGCAGCGCTGTCACCAAGCAGGCGTAAGGGGAGAACCTTGCCCATACGTGTCTGGTGCAGCCTAGAAGTCCCTCCTGCCTCCCTCTCCCCAGAGTTTTTTTCTCACCAGAATTGCACAGCCTAGGACCATATGACTTCCTCTTTATATAGAACTCCATGCTCCGTCCTCTACGTCCAATACACACAAAAGCGGTTTGGAGAGGAAACCATACATACTTACATGCACATCATATGCATCTATTCACATGACTTTTCCAAAGAAAAGATGACACTCTAGCATCTGGTCTACCTGTTAAGTATCCACCAAGTTGGGGTAGGGATTTTGGCCTGTGTTATGCCACACGACCCCACTGGACAGTGTTAGTAGAGTTTGGCCTACCCTTTACTACCGCGCTGGAGTCTGAACAGGATTAAGCCTTAAAAAGAAAGGAGCTCTGTGCCCTTTCAAGGGCTGCTGTGAAAAGTGCACAGACCTACTGCTTACTGCCAGTGCATCTCAATAACAAAGTCAAATTAGGTGAAATCCCAGCTGATGCCTCCTTGCAAAAGCCAAGGTTGAAGCAGTGCATCCAGAAAAACATCTAATTCAATGCTCAGATCTTAAGAAAAATCAATGCCTATGAACACGCACGCAAATGAAAACAAGTGTAGATGCAGAAATCCCTCAGGTTAATGCTTCCAAACAAATCAATGCACAGACTCCTGTGGATTGATTTCTTGGGACTCCAGCTCCACGTTAACTCTTAGGTCCCTTCGGGACTATCCTGACCAGCCATGGATCTACGGAACTACAGAGAGGGCCTATTCCTGTAGTTTATTTATGTTTTTCTTGCCCCTTCTTTTCTGATTCTGCTCCTTTCTACTCCCACCACATACTCTGGCCACTTTCACACCCTCTCCAGGCAAGCAAACAAAGCTTTCCTGGTCTCTGTTACCTGTGTTTCTTGCTCTCCAACAGAGAGTGGCTCTGACAGCCAATTCAAGGGGTTTCTACACCAGCTAACAACTTTCCTGCTGCAAGTTGCAGGTCTTTCAACAGAGAGCATACCTCAGTAACGTCAACAGGCTGGATGTGACCAAGGCCAAGCTAGCCACAAGGGAAACAGCTGGTGCTAGGCTTAAATTCTAGATATGCAGAAAAAAATCCTCCTCCCTCCCAGAAGTGAAGCAGCCACAGCCTATTCACTCAGTTTAGCATTTCTGCTGTATGATATCATGCAAATAGATGTTGGAAAGAACTCAACCCAACTGTGCCCTCACTTCTATGGGATCCATCCCTCCTGCTGTCACTGATAACCTCTTTTCATCACATCTCAAAAGGGCCTCTTTTGCCGGTCAAAACTTCATTGTCTTGCCAAATCAGTTGTAATTGCAGGGCAGCTTAGCAGTGTTATGTTGATTATGTTGTTAATGGGTGCAGAGACACTCAGTGTACAGCTCAGTAACCATTACATTAATGTCTGGTTAAAGTTTACCTCTAATACCAGCGCTGTCAGGAGACCATAGTCCAGAGAACACAGCAATGAAGGAAAAATAAAGCAGCTTTAAACGCGGGTGTTGGGGGCTTTGTGCTTTTTAAGTGGTTTCAGGGCCTTTACATTCACATGAAGTTGGAAGGTGGAACACCAGGCATCTGGGGCACAAGGGGAGCTTGGCTGCAGGGAGGACTCTGGCACGCAAAGCCACCTGGAGGAAGGCAAAAAAAACATGCAGGAGGTGGAAGATGACAGTGTGAAAGATGGAAACTGCCCATCCCAAGGATGGCATCAGGCTTCCTGAGGCAGAAAATGGTGCGGTTGCCAGCTTACAGCAAGGGGTCCCAGGCACCAGCCTCTCACAGTGCACCACTGTATTTGGCCTTTTTCCCACCAACGCTTTGCAAATTTAATGGGTGCCACTTCCCGCTCCAGTTGGCAGAAGCCCTGCATTTTATTCTGCTTTTGGATGTCTGTGTGCAGCTCCCAAAGCTTGTGACCTGCTAATGTTTTATGCTCCCTACAGCTAGTTCTCACTTTGACATTGGCTCTACCACCATCCTCAGTTTACCACACACAACATAACAAGAGCAAAACAAACACACACCTGACTGCCCTGAGATCTGTAAAGAGGGCACTAAAGAATACATGAAGTGCAGTAACAGCCCATACAGTGCTGCACTGATTGAGTGGCTCTTAATACTTAATGCCATGATCAGATTGTCTCCGGGGTTATTCCTGCAAACAGGTGGACCCTCAGCCTGCGTTATCCATGCGATGCTAGCAGGGAGCAGAGCTCCACAAGCAGGGAGGGAGGCCTCCTCCTTGCTCAGAAAAATTTTTACATCACCCTCCCTCATACCCGTACGTGTATGGTTAGTGTGATAGAAGTGGCATGACTCTGGTAAACGGCACAGAATATATGCACGTCTTTACAGGAGTGGGGTCGTAATGCTGCAAGTATCTTGCTGGAAAGCGTGAGGCTCCCTAGGACTCCATGTTCTGCTCTCCATCCTCATTCTTCTGGGGTAGACAAGGTGAAGGGGATAGTGGAGGGCAGGAGTTGTCTCGTTTGTAGAAATATTCAAAACGGAAATCCACACTGGATACTAAACATCCTGAGGCATTTTCCATGCCACACCACAGCCACACTGGCAGCTGCTCTCACCTGGCTGCGACCTCAGCGGCGCACGAGCACAGCTGTAAGGTGACATGAAAAGACAGAAATAGTGCACATACAAAATCCTGCGCTGTCATAACTGTTCCTGTTACGCGGGCTAAAAATAATAATTTGTAGCACCCTCAGCAAACTACCACAAACAGGCAGTGGGAAATAACTTCCTATCTTCTTCCCTTTACCTTGAGGCATTTCTCATCTGCCTTTGTCAGAATAACCATCTGTCAGATCTCTTAGTATGTGCCAGAGAAAAGAAACAGGCATTTTGCATCTGATTATGCTGCTTTATCTTTACCTGCCTTTTAAAAGCTGTTTCCACTTTGATTATGTTAATCTGATAACATTATATTTGAGCAAGTTGCCACAGCAGAGAGACCAAGAGCTGCGTAGCAGAGGCCAAACACAGTGTAATCAAATAAGCTGCTCTTGTATTTCAGGCACTGCTTTCAAAGGGTACGAGTTCTTGTGATGCCAGAGAGAAAGCAGAGTTTGAACTTCCAGCAAAACGTTAAAGAGGCAATATGTATACATCTGGGAAGTCGGGAAAAGTCCCATGTTGTGCAAAACGAGTACAGGGATGGGGAGGGGGGGGGGAAAAAAAATCACATCAAAACTCTCCCAACAGGAGAGAGTCCAACTGCAAATCCCAGCGTCAACCCCGGCGCAGTTTAAAAGGCTTTTCCCCGCAGCCGAGGGCCTCGACGGCCCACTCCCCTTCGCGGATGGGCTCCTGCTCATCGGCGGTCGTAGCCCGCGGGGCAGAGCGGAGGGGGGGGCGCGCGCCCCAGGCTGCAGCCCGGCTCCCACCGGAGCGGGGACGCAGGCACCTGGGAACAGCAGCTCCTGAAACAGCTCAGTCCACCAGCGCCGGTGTCAGGACCCGTGCTACCTGTCCTAAGCCTCTTCTGCTTTCCAATACAAGCACTTTCCAGTCTGCTATTACAACAGCGCAAGGGCAGGAAAACTATTGCATCGTGGTGCCTGCTGTATTAACTCTCCTTTAATATGCCGCTCCGAAGGGCTTTGCTCTGCCGGAAGGGCTGTAGCAGCGAGGAAGGGGTCTCTACCTTTCTGCACCCAGAGCTCCTGCTCTGGAGAGCAAATTAAGTTTTTTCAGATAAACATGTTAGAGGGTTAAAAAGAAAAAGGAAAAAAAAATTGAGAGAAAATGACTGATTTACACAATTACAGTACCTTTAGTTTCCCATTAACATCCCCACAAGGGAGGGCCTGAGCTGGAGGATGGATGCCCTCACGCTGGGACAGGAGCGAGCAGCAGGCGCAGCCCCCAGAGCAGGACGAGTCATGCCACCCCATGCCATACGCTCAGAAACGCTCCCGCACATGGCTAAATGGCTCCAGATGCTGCAGTCAAGTAATTGGGAGTGCCATGTTTCAGCAATAAAAGCGAGAACGCTGAGGGAAACATCCTTTGATATCCACAGTGAAACTGCAAGGATCAGAGAGGTTGGACTCTGCTTTTTTGGCATCAGAGCTGCTATGTCAGGAAGCGCAATGCAACCGCATCCTGAAACATGCTGCTTTCGTACCCCAAAATCCAGCGCGGGGATTCCCTGCGTACGCACCGTAACAGCACGGCACTTTAGGAGACCAGTGCCCACATCAGTCTGCCCTCTTTAACCCAGAGGTTGCCACCTTCGGACCAGAAACAAGCGTGTGGCAGCTCACAGCAAACGGCCCATTTCTCCCTTCAGACAGAGCATGCTGCGTGTTCAGCTTGCTCTGCTTTAGGGAGGCTCCCTCTGTAGCTGAGGGGGTAATGCCAAGTTTCCATTTGCCGAGCATCTAGCATCTCTCCTAGAGATGGAGAAACAACGGAATTTTCTATCTGATGGCCAAAGCAGGTCAGAGAGGGAAAACTCAGTTGAAGCTGATCTGAAAAGTGGATAATTCTTTTAAATACAAAAATAATAAAATCATCTTGAATCTACTTTAAATATTTTTAAACCTTACTTTCTAAATGTCCCTACATTTAGAAACTAGAAAACCATTTCAAAACAGAGTCCCCAAGTCTCATTTTCAAAGAACCAAAATGGCATTTTGCCAGCTTGGAGACAATTCCTCTTTCTCCTTTCTGCAGCCAAAACTATTCTCCTAATTCAAGCCACTTCTGTGAAGAGCTTGAGTACTTTTAGTAGGAAAACTTCACCCAGCTCATTCAAGCCTGCTGTTGGAGATGTCAAATGGAGTTGTAGTTCCAGGTTATGCACAGCTGCCTGATGTGAAAGGGCATCCACAAGTTAGCAGATTCATTTCTTCATGGATCAGCTGAGTAATTTTGCAGTTAATAATCTTTGGTCAGTGAATTTACCTTTGGCTGCAGCTATTTTTTGTCATTCAGGTTTATATCCTAAGAGAAAAAGATACCTACTCCTGAGCCATGGAGGGAATCAGGCCAAGCCTTGTAACCGAGACCTGAGCTTGGACATCTCCAAGATGCTGCTTTTCCCCCTGCTTTTAAATTCCTGAACTACAGCAGGGGAGGCTGGTATTGCCTGTGTTGACGTCTCTGGGAATAAGTCCAGCAGTGAGTTGATTTGGCAGCATCACCACGCTCGCAATGACGTGGCAGCGCTTTTGAGCAGGTATGGGTTGTAGATGCTTTGTGGGGGCTCGAAGGAGATGGCATCGTGTACAACCAGCTCCCGCGGAGCCAGCAGAGCGTCGCGCAGCAGAGGCCATGACTGGTGCCCAAATTTGGCACTCAAAGCATCCGCAGAGAGAAAAGGAGGTTGCTAGAAAGGCAGAGAGAAGCCCTGAGGAAGCCTCAGTGACAACTCTTGCAACGTGGCGTCCCTTCTTCCCCTCCCTGCAGGTCTTCACACAAAAATCATCTATAACAGGGTTGAGAGCAGAAGTGTGTCATCGACACTGTCTGCAGGGATTAGAAATTGGTATAAATTATCCTTTTCATTAATTACTTGATCCTACCTAATCCTCAGCAGACTGTAGGTTGACCTCGATAGTCTGAATCTAGGCTTCTTAGCTTGCACAACCTCTTTATCCCATTTTCTAGCTTACTCTTCGCAGGGCTGGTTTCCAGCTCTGTTACGTCCCAGCTGGAACTGTTCATTTCTGCCAGGGCTCGCCCAAACCACAGCAGCTCCGGTGCAAGTCCCCAGCTGAAGGGGTCAAACCCAAACCTTCCTGTGCTGCCCTGTGAATTGGTGGGTTTCCATTACGTCATCCAGAGGTGCTGTAACTGCTCTAAGAAGGACAAAAATAAGTGTTCAGAAGGGCCCTCACCCTCTCCAGTTGTCCTGATGGTGTAAAAACCTGGAGGACTCAGGACTGTTTGACTCTCCAGGCCAAACCAATAAGAGCAGAAGAGCTTACAATTCCAGCAGAAAAGAAGCAGCACTGTAAACGCTCCAAGTGATAGTGGGACAATGACTTTTATATAAATTGATTTTTCAGCCTAAACTCAATGGCTACTTATCTCCAATAGCAAAATTAACATTCAATTACATTTGCTAAATAATTCATGGCAATATATTTGATACAGTAGTGAATTCCAGCAGTGAATCATCAGGGTTTTGCATTATTGTGTTGCAGTAACCAGGATTATTTCTTAAACTAAGGCATCTCTTGTTGTTTCCACCATCCACACCCAGACTATTCTGGGGCTTGAAGCCTCATGGTTTCATATTGCCTAAGGCTAAATTTGAAGGCATAAGAGGATTCATTTCTATTGAGATTTTTAGTTTAAAGCAATTACCCATACATAGCAGTTTGATTTACTGCCGTTTTTTTCCAGCAATGAAACATATTTGGATCTCTGCGAATCTTTTGTAATGAAATGATGCAGAACCACTGTTTGGTTATGCAAACGAGATGAGAGTTAACTGAAAAGCATTCTGGGGAGCATGCACCTTTTGCCAAAACTCAAAGCAAAAATTTCTATTGTCAATCAAAAGGCACAAGCATTTCCAAATTGTCTTTTGTGTGTGTGCATTGTCAGGAGAAGGACAAACAAGCCAGAGTAAACATTTCCTGCAGTCTCCGAAATACCAAGGGTACAGAGTATTGGGGGAGGGATGCAGATATTTTTGCAAGAAACTGCTGAACAGATGCACGAGGTCACTACTATAGGTTAAAAAAAAGACACAAAAAAAAAGTTTTCCATCACTGACGCACCAGAACCTCCACTGAATCCATCCTTTTTCCTTATCATACATGAGACCAGAGTGGACTCTCAAAGAGCACAGAACTTCTGCATGCAAATTCACAAAATTCCCTCTATTTTGCTATTCGATCTGAACCTTGTTTTCACTTGAAGGTCAGGCTGGTCTCCCACAGTAAGTCTATTGCGAGTCCCCTGAAGCCTTGGGAGCAATACAAGACTTGCACCAAGAAAAGCCAAGACAAGCTTTCACCTGGACTCAGTGGCCTTCTTTTGCATTTGAAAGCCTCCCCATTAATCGCTTTTTATAAAATATATATTTATATACAGATAAGCTAGAAACAATGGCTGGGACATATGTTGGTTTGGGGACCAAGAAACTGTAACTTCCCCTCCTGCTAGCTAGATCTTTTTCAGTTTTATTTGTGTAGTTGTATTTTACCCTGCAAGAGGAGGTGTAATTAAAGCTATCTGGAAATTTGAAATGGCTTTCACCCCACAGCTAGCTGAAGGTGAAGTCAGTAACTACAATCTTCCAGGACAGTAACTTCTTCTAACTCAATCTTACGTTACGTGGCAAATCCAGTTTGGCTCAGCCCCTGCTCCCCGAGGACAGGCGATTTGCTCAGCGCGTGGTTTCACCCCGGCTCCGCCGCCTGCCCTGGAAACACCGCGCGCCTGGCCCAGCAGCGCTGAGCTTCTGCTCACAGCACGCAGCGCCTTGCAAAACAGGACCTTCCGGACACCATGCATGCTCACTGAAGGGGCAGGGGGAAGCGGTGAAGGAGAAGAGATCTATATAACGGTACACACAAAGGATGCTTCTCTGCATGCACTTCCCCGGTCTGCACATGCAATACCTTTGTCTTTAAACTGAAAGACTTTGCAAACAAGTTCTAGCAGGCTGCGGTTAAGTTTTCGGCTCTCTATAACCCTACTCCCCTATTCTTTACAGATTACTACAGAATGTTATATTGCTGAAGCATCAAAAACAAATAGCCGTTTGAACCTGCACCTCCACAGCAGCTTTTACAATGTTAGATATGAACGATCAGGTACTCAGGTGATATAAACTGCTTTAACTTTATTTTCTCCACTAGCAATAAAAGCCAGTTTACATCATCCAAAGACCTATCCTGAAGTCAGTATTGGATACATCCGATACACAGGTCTCACTTAACTACGTGACATTTACTCAGATTTTTGTTTCTGCTGAGATCTCTACAAACTCTAAGCAGTTCATTAACGTATCATTTCTGCTGCAGACATGGCAATTTTTGACATGTAATACCAGCAATAAAGACCTTTATAAGGAGAGCAAAAAAAAAAAAAAAACCATTTGCCACCCCAAGGATGACACAAAGTGGAAGTAGGGATCCACCTATCTCACACAACACAGAGCAACGTAGGAGTATGAGCACTAGTTCTGAACACGATGGGTTGAGTACAGATGCAAGCTAGCTGTTTCCAAACTCCCTGCTTGTCCTCTATGTACCCTGCATTACGCTGTAGCTACTTCTGGACCAGCCGGTAAAACAAGGTCATTGTCATCATGATAGCAAGAAATGTTGCAGCTGTGAATTCACAGCCCTGGGCTGTGGGTGTCTTGATGAGACAGGCTGTGATGCTCAAGAGATATGCAACGGGCTGGCAGTGGTTCAACAAGCAGCAGCATCGCTGGTAATGAATGAACTTGCCATAGTAGGCTATTCACAAAATTACAAAGCATGGTTTATCTCTAGACTTTAGTTTGGCACAGAGCTACAGCTAAATGGCTGTGAAAGCCAGAGGAAGTCTGCTTCAAGAGCTTTTGAAAAGGGAAAGAAAAATCTAAAACAAAACATACAGCCGCTGTAAGAACAGAGTGTTAATTCAGTCTACGCTTCTCTGAGCGACTCAATAATCCAGCCAGGTAAACTGTGGCTTGTGGATCACGTCCTGCAGCGAAAGTAGGTAGCATCAATCATAAGAATCTGAACAGCAGAGGTTAAGAGATGTATTGAGGGAGCCTCTTTTCCATTATAAAGAAGTTGGTGAATTAGTCAGATTAGCAGAAGACAGGAAAGGCTGGAGAACACTTGTGAATGATGCCAAAACCCACAAGCTGAATAGTTCTGCTGTTTTGTAAGCTAAATGGCTATTCAAGCCATTAAGACCGAGACTGACAGCACTGACAAGATTTATCAGAGAACATTTACTCTGGACTCAATGAAAAATCACTCCAGTATGAACCATGCCAGCTCTGCTGATGTATATTATCTTTGTTAGAAAGGCCTCTCTGATAACCAAATTCACTAGGAATTTTAACAATTCATTTCTTTGTATAAACTTCTTCATATGAATTCAGCATAGACAGATGCAACAGGAACTTTGCAGAAATATCATTATATTCAGCAACACTACATTTACCAATGGGTATAACAAAGGGGAAGGTTTAAGGCACGCTTTTGTTCTGCGAAACCCATTTAAAATCCGTACGGTACACTACTAACTCAAGTGTCCCTGCTGCCACTGGTGTATGTGCTTAGCCTTCCTTTGTCCTAATACAAACTAGACGCAGTACGAGGAGACTGATGCCATTGCCCACAGGATGCAGTAATTCGTGTTCTTCATTGCTCAGGTTTTACTTGACCAAACATATGTTCTGAGTGAGGCAAAGAAACTTTACTAACGGAAAGTTAGTGAAGCAGGATTCAATACTTGGATCCCCCCCCTCCTCTCCGAGTTTGCCCATCAAAGCTACTGGGTCAGGAGATGGCAGGCTTGACTGCAGCAACAAGCACTGCTTTCCCTACCAAGCAAGGAAGGGAAACTGCCATGACCATCACTTCCAATTTCTTTCTTTTGTGGCAGTGCAAAGGTGTGAAAGGAGCAGTCTGACCCTGGCTGCTCTCCAAGGGCAGAGCACAGAGGAAGCAGCACCCCTCTGGGAACTCCGGTGCCCCTAAAGCTCGTGCTGGCCAAGTACTTCCATGCTTGCCAAAACTTCCCAAAACTTTGGCTTTTCTGACTACCGCTTTCCATGATGATGGGGTAAGCTCCAGCCTGGAGCAAAGCAGGGCTGTAAAGCTGAAATGTGGCAAAGAGACAATTCTCACTGGAGTGAGGGATTTCCTAGCTGTGTCTATCCAGGCCAGCAAAGCCACTGCTCACGCTCAGGCGTGCCTGACCCGTGCCACGAGGCTGCAGGGATGGCCTGGGAGACAGGGTGTGGAGCAAGCCCCCTCCAGCACACCCTCCACATTGCGAGGCTGTGCCCGCGTGGCTGCTCTTGGTGAACACAGGCAGGTGGGCACAGAGGTCCCGGGACAACTAGCAGGTCATTTCTGACCTGCGCAGCGGCGGGAGGCTTCGGGAACGCTGTCTTAAGCGTAGACAGTGTAAGCCATGACATCAAGCCCTGTTCAGCAAGCAAGCGACCAGGACTGCTTCCATGCAGGCTGACAGACAGCTAATTCTCTTCACTGCCTGACCCAAGGAGGGCCAACGGAGCTCCCTTATGAGTCATGCAGAAAATGTGAGATGGCACATTCAGGCAGGAGCAGACACGGGGCTCCAGCCAGGGATAGCTTCAAATCGCTCCACAATCCCCCACCTCCCCCACTCTGCCATAATACTGGCATCATTCACACTCTCAGCACAGCACCCCAGCTTCTCGCCTGATCTTTAAATTGGGTCCAAGGGGCCAGGGTGTCAGAGCACAGGAGCAGCAGGAGGTGGGACTGATGAAGCCTGTAAGGTCCCCTAGTGCTCTCCTGCTAAATCTGTGCCCTTTCTCCAGTGGGAGATTGATTAGCTAGTGTTTAGGAAAGAAGGGGGATTACTGTATGAATCCAGTTAAACCTCCAGCCCAACATAGGCCAGCACGCTCCAGCTGGCAGCAATATTTCTGACTGCCCCCATCAGAGGGGCTGCAAGAGCCATCCTGGCGACTCACGCTGCCCTTGCAGCCAGATGCTTCCCGCAGTGCATAACAAGGTGCTCAGGGCCCGTCAGCCACAGCCAGGCAGGGAAGGATGCGTGCAGCTGGCACACCTGCTCTGGAGAAGGCACACTTCCAGGTCCTGGGTGGTCTGGAGCGGTGGGGAACAGGATACAGTCCCCACACAGAGGTCCAGGCCCTGCACGTTGAGAAGTCGGAGAGCCTGACACAGATCACTGAGTTTTCTGCCGTTAAAAAACCCTATAGAAAATTGCACCGAAGAGTGAATGACTGTGCTCGAAGCCTGCTGGGTTTCCCACAGCTGCCCACTCAGTCAGAGGATGGCAAAATTAAGGCTTCACACACAAGTTCAGTGGTATCCTCTGGTGCATCAGCCCTAACATAGAGCTTTTAATTGCAAGGTCAGATAAAACTTCCCAAATATGGCACTTAACATGATCCCATTTCCACACAGCCTTGTAGGGGTGTCAGAGAAGGGAGAGGCATAGCACCTCTTGCTTAAACCTGTGTGCACATCACTATATTAATGAAGTTCTCAGTTCTTTGTCTACATTGAAAAGACTAATTATATCCATGCTTTAAAGAGATAGTAATAGAGAGAACAACAACCTTTGACTTCTAACAGCAAGTTACTCCTTTAATTCTCACAATTAAGACCTTCAGTTTGGTGCTGAAAACTTAAAGTCTTCCTAATCCTCTGGCTGACCTAGAGAGATCATTAAATGCAGAGGGATGTAAAATGTTTTTATAAACCATTAACCATCAACCTGTCCACCTTCTCCCCTCTACCCCCACTCTCTACTAATACTTGCATGTCAAGGGATCCTGACTTCCAGCCCCTCCTTTCTCCCAGGAAGGGCTGAGAAGGTGTGCATGCAGACTACACTGAAAAAGCAGCTGGGCATATCACAAACCAGCATTTCAGACCACTAAATCCATCCCCTTCAACCTGCAAAAAGTACGTGTAGCCCAGGGACAGTGGTAGGGCAAGCCTTTCACCACACATGAAAAAAATCAAGTGATTATTTCTATCTTTGCCCCTGGATGGCCAATTTCACTAAATTCCATCTCTAATCCTCCAGAGGACAAAAAAACAGTAAAACTTGCAGTAAATCCTAATTGCAATGGACAACTGAAGAAAAGCACCTTACAGATCCTGCCTTAGGAGCAGAATTCCTTCTAGGTGAAGGAAGGCAAAAGAAGTCTCAGCAGTAGCAAATGACATAACCCATTTAACTAAAATTCGGCTGGAAGAAGAGAAATAAGGATTGACAGACCTGTTGTTCCAACATAAAGTTTATCATGGTCTCTGTGGAAATGAGGTGTCCTTTCCTACATAGACTGGCAAACATGAAAAGACAAGCAGAGCAGATTGACTGGAATCTCAATTACAAGGGGTACAGTTAGATAACAAGGGCACTATGTTTAAGTGTCTTCTAACACTTCAAAAGCCTTAAGATGCCGTTAAAAGAAAAAAAAATCTAAAGTGCAGATTTCGCTTTACTTCTGACAGCTTGCAGGCTGGAAAAGAACAAAGAATTTCCCACAACGGTCGCAGAAAAGTCAGGCACATTATTGTTAACATTATGCAAGAAGTGGACATTAATTAATGCTGAGTTTCAGTGAAATTCCTGTAGTATAACATATTTCATCCTGCAGCTGCAACACCAAACTCATTATGAATAAAGAAATTAAAAGCATATATCAAAAAGCAAAGTTAATGATTTTCCACTTATTATTAAGCATGAGCAAACTGTACCACCAGACTAAAATGAGAAAGGATGAACATATCTCAGCTTTTGTCATAGGATAAGATCACAGCCCAGAGCACATCCTTTTCTGAAAATGAAGTGTTTATCAAGTGATCTGAAAAGTTATGCTCTGTGTCCTTGAGCCAAATATTTAAAATTAATCACCCAGTAGGTTTTCTGTCTGTGAAATGGGAACAACAGCACTTACCTCCTACAAATTCAGAAACAAGTTTATAGGCGGGGGACCATGCTGCTGCTCTGTCCTTGCACAGCGACTGCTACAACAGCAGTGGGCATCTCAGGGACTCCTTCAACACCACCACCAAGGCTGTGAAACCACCCCCTGGTGAGACATGGGCAGTTAATTAGGAACAGCCCTGTTGGATGGGGAGCTGGGGGAATCCAAACCACCTGGGCACACTGGTCAGCACAAGGGCTGAGAAGCCTCCATAAGGTGCTTACAACTGATTAAGGGAAAATTGGGCTGAAAGGAAGAGCCAGAGGTGACCAGCTGAAGTGGATGAAGCAGATGGAGTGATGTAGGGTCAGTCAATCAAAATTACATTTGTGCTGTCAGGAGGGGATTGAGGCTTTTTGCATTACCAAAGAAAAATAGGTCTAGGATTGCATAATCATCCTTAAACACAAAAGGCAAAGCCACATCTGCAGTAAATCAGTGCAGCTCCAAGGACACCTGCAAGCTGCTCGGCTCAACGGGCTGAGGACCTGGCCCAGGGATGTGCCAGATCTTCTCTTCAGCACTTGTCAGCCCCAAAGACACCCGTCAGCCTTGCAAATTAACCCAAGCTGACACTCAGCTAGGTGCATTTACAGCTGCAATGAACCTTTCCTGCAAGTTCCCATCTCAGATATTTATTCTGGTAGTTCTAGCTTTCGTATCTTTACCATTTTTACTACTTCCATTAGCCCTTTCAGCTTGAACTGAACAGTCTGCCTTCACATTATTTCTGTCATTGCTCTGCTCATATACTATATAAGTGTCAGTGACTGCAAAATTCCATGAAGCTTAGCTAAATCCATGTTGTTTTGTAAATAATAGCAGCATGTCCCCCCATTCAAAGAAAATAATGAGAGATTTATCAATGTAGCATCAGATGAATTTGTTTTGTATAATTATGCATTGAATTTAAAAAGAAATGTCATGCAGGCACTCTTTAGAGTCATAATAGACAATCTGTAAGAAAGAACAAAGGAAAATAATTTTAATAAAACATTTTGCCCTTAGCGAGGAATATGCTTCATGTATCATACATGAGAAAAGATAATTATTTGATGTAAAATGGAATTGTGACCTTGCTGCAGGAGCGTTCATTACCTTACACAGCAACAAGCAAATTAATGGATTTTGGAATGGTACAAAAAATAATAATCACGTTGCTTTGTGGCATTTGCTTGCTGACAGCAAGGTTTAGCAGCATGTGTTTTGTATTATTATTTATAAAAGGGACTGCAAATAGAATTTCACATAACCTTAAAGACTTTACAGAAGCATGTTTCTAGTAAGAAGAGAGGGACACTAGTAATCAAGGTTTTGTAATCATTTACAAGCCAAGCAGAGGAAGCCCAGAGACAAAATAGTCTCCCAGAAGTTTATATGCTTTACACGAGAGCATGCAGGTATGTAGTACTATCAAGCATACATCAAGCTGGCATTTGCGTCCCTGAAAGGAAAGCAAGAACTATGGTTAATATGCAGATTAGTCGTGCGGTTCCACGTGCATTTTGCAGGTGTGATAAACTATTGTGCGATAAAAAGACTCATGATATTGTTTCAGGGAAAGGTAGCCCTCCTGGAAGGTATTTAATCGTCCAGTCCAAACGTTGCCCCCTCTCTCCAAGGAGCAGCTGCTGGAAGTTTCTCCCATACTGGGGTGTAAAAGTCACGTGAATTATCCCCTCAGCAGGTCCCAGGGCAGTTCTTGGCCCTCCTGGGCTGGCCTGGAGCTGCCAGAGCTTCCTTGGGAGAAGAGGGACCTGCAGTAGCAGTGTTGCCTAATTTAAAACATGGATGTAAAGGGAATGCCAGCATTTACCCCCAGAACGCAGAGCCAAGCACGCCGTCCCCTTGCCCGCCAGCGATGCCCGGACCCGGCGGGGCACCTGCCCCATGCCCGTTCCCCAGTGCAGCTCCCAGAAACAGCAGAGCGGCTCCAGCAGCGCATTTGCTCCTTGGTGGCTGAAGGAGAAAGCTGAAGCCACCCCCTTCCTGCCCCCGCCGCAGCCGGCCTGTCTGCAGAGCAACAGAAACGGGCTGCAGGAATGATATATGTGTTATTTGGGGTGAAAATTTACTGCAAGAGTGACTGCTGCTCCCGGAGGGGCTGGGCTGGTAGGGAGAAGTTGATGGCCTCTCCGTGATATAGAGTGCAACGATCTGCTGTGCCACAGCTGAAGGATATGCTGTCAAAAATCAAGATGGGGAGCAGGAAACGCTGTACAGGGTTTTATCTAATTAAACCTGCACAAAGCATAAATCCGGCTTTTGGAGCAGCTCTCAACGGAGCACGTACGCCGTACAGAGCTTGCTGGATTGCCTTTTGTTTTTCAGCAAAGATCACAAATAGGTTTCTAAAACACCTCGGTGTGTTTAAAACATCGAAGTTATTAGGCAAGTAGATACAATAAAAGAAACATCTCCACAAATGGAAAACCCCCAGGCCCATATGCCTTCAAAATGCTATTGGAATTTTAAGCCATGATAATTGCTTTGTAACGTAAGCAATTTCCTTACGAGCGTGAGCGCTGCAGACAATGTATCACCTCAGCTATATGTCCAACTCCGACTTCAGTCGTCTCCCTGAGCAAAGTACGCTCTGATTGCGGGATGCTCAAACAGTACTCGTGGAACAACTGATTGCGTACGTGAAAGCGAGTCCGTTTAATGGCATTAATCTGGCTTCTCTGTAGTTATTTGTGCAAGATTAAGTGGGAAAAAAACACCAGTGCTGTGGGCCAGTGGTGTTTACTGCTCGCAGGTGGGACATATAATGCTACTGAGGTAGGAGCGAGCAGTAGGATGGGACCCTGGGCCAGCCAGAGCTTGCAAGTGGAGCTGCTGGTGTCTATCCATGAAGGGAACGTGCCACAGGGGGTTTCAGTTTCCAGCGTTATGATTTATTAAAAGACCACTAGAACAACACAGCTTTTCCTAACAGAAAAAAATCAACTCCATCAAGTGAAATACTAAAATAAAGGGGATTGAAAACAAATCTCACCCCAGCCTTACAGGCTTTTCTTTCAGGCTTACTCTGGATCTAGCAACTTTGGAGACTGCGTTAAAGACTACATTCAGCCTTCCCTGGACCCTAGATAGGCATTTCTTCTTGCCCATCACCACCGAGGATTACGCTCAGCAGCTCCCCACCTGCCCCACGCTCCGGAGGAGCTTGACAGCCCCACATGCCCTCCCCTGCTCTCAGTGTTTCCTCCAGACCCCAGAGAAGCAGCCAGGACAGGTCAAATTTGCAGCCTTCCTTCTTCCTACCTTTTAACAGCCTAAAGCACACAGTAAATCACGAGCAAAGGGGAAGAAAAAGTGTCACAGAGGGGCTAAAATTAGAAGTGAAATAGCCTAGAGGTAAGCGAGCAGTTGCAATCAGTCCATGGTGACCAGCAGCTCCCCAGACCAGAGGGGAGACACGTATAGCTGGGACTGTGCAGCGAGCGCTAAAGTGCCACCTCTGTAGTGACGGGTCCTCACGTTTCCCCTTGTGAGTCACCTGATTGCTTATGCTTTCCGTATCGCTCAGACCAAAAACTTTTCTGATGGGTGTCTGCCACAAGCTGAATTTCTGGGAGGAGAGCATCACAAAATAGCTCAACAGTTCCCAAGAACAAGGCTGGAGACAAAATGCAGCACTTTGTCCACATTAAAGTTTCTGAAGCATTTAATTGAAAAGCTTTAGCATTCTGTACTTAGGAGGAGCAGCTGGGAATTTGGCAAGAAGATTTTGGTGTCAAACATGTGCCTTTTGCTATTTCCAGAAAAAGCCAAATTATGAACCTCCGAAGGTCTGCAAGTGCTCAGTAAAGATTGCTCAAACACAGCTGCCAAACCCTGCAGCAGAGTTTGCTCTTGGCCATCCTTCCTAGAAAAGGAGCAATCCTGCCAGCCCCACAGGAGAGGTGGAAACCACCTCCCTGAGCTCTCGCAGCTAGGTGAGAAAAAGCAGTTTCCTCTCCTTACGTCCCTCCACCGCAGCTGTGCTCAGGCACACCACAGCAGTAAGTCAAACCCAAGTCTGGAACTGTATTTTCTTTCCAAAGGGTGGCTCCGTGCCAAGCTGCCCAGTCCGGCCCGTCTGCAGCACGACTCAGCCGCAGAAGCCCACTCACACGCGACTCCAGCTATGCTAAGTGGGAGAAACGCCTGAGGAAGGGCTGGGTCAGGACCGCAGGAGTCAACCCCCTGCACGCTTCTATTTTTAACTGTGCCTAAACACAACCCCCCAACCTTTCATCAGTATTTTAGCTGCAGTCATTATCACCCATGAGGGTGTTGCAATTTTCTGTACTTTAGGTTCCTCAATTACATTGATTATCACATTAAACATTCTTGGTAGTACAGGAACAGACTAAAAATAAGCTTGTATCTTGATAATACACATGAAACCCATTTGTACTACTGGGAGCGTAGTGGGCTCGTTGTTTCACAGTAATGAAGCTTTTATCTCAAGAGACCCAATTCATAAGAAAACACTTGCCAAAGCTGTGTACATTTCTTCTCCCCCCTCTTTTTCTTTTTAAAATAAACACTGCCACTGGCTTTCCTTTAGCTTCAAAGCAGATTTATGATTAGGTAAGCAATCAAAATAAAATGGAAGAGCCACACTGTTCTGTACTGAGGGAAAGAAATGCAAGAAATCGGGTCTGATTGCAGGGAGCACCTTTCCCACCATCACAGATGTGGCCACATGCTCACCCAGGACAGATGGCTGCAGGGCCAACACCAGGAGCCCACACAGCTCCCCCTTCCCTTAGTAGTAGCAGCTGCCTTTGCTCAATTTCCCAAGTCAGCAACACGTTGTAAAAGAGAGAGAAACAGTGAGACACTATATGTAAGCTTGTTTTTATTAAAAATATTAATTTCAACTCCAAAAGACCCAAGAAAGGAGATAATACAGCAGCAGAAATGCCACCTCCAGACAACCCTGGAGGAACACCAAGATGGAGTGCACCAGGCGTCAGGCAAGGCACAGGTCCCTCCATCACCCCCACAGGTCTGCACTGTCCCACTCCTTCAGTGCTTTGGAATAACACAGCAGAAGAGATATTTAGCCTTATCCTCAGGACCACTTGGGGCCCCTCCATTGAATACGGCATGGTGACCAGCACAGAGGATTTGGCAAACTGAGCTAAGCACTGCCCAGCAAGAGCTAGAGGAGGTCAGTCTGCTTGGGACAGATGCAGCTCCTGCTGCCAGACACATAAGTCCATTTTGCCCAGCCTGGTGCCTTCAGTGATGCCCCAAGACCAGCACATCCCACTGCCACTTTTGGGGTGGGATGGGAAAAGCTCGTGCTGCCCCGCTCTGCTCCAGAGGCCTCGGTGGCATGGACCAGAGGGGACATGCTCTGCAGTGACACCACTCCCCAGCAGGGCAGCACTGGAGAAAGGGGATGGCACCAGCTCACCAGGACAGCTCGTTCATCCTGCCACAGCCACCCACCCTTTCAGTCCCATTTCATCAGTGCCCACCTAGAAGCCCGTGTGAAGAGAGCAGGTCAGATGAGTGCAGACAGGAGCACCAGGCACTAGAGCCAGGCTGCACCGAGGGCTGGTGACGCCAATGCGGAGCAAACGTCCTCGGCAGCCAGCGCTAGTCCTCAGGGATACCCAGCACCAGCACCACCTGACCCGACCGACCCCCCTCTAAGGGAGCCTGTGGACGAAACCAGTACAGACATCACCCAGAGAAATACCCTCCAGCCTTCCCCCTGGGGCTCGTTTTGCTCCTGTTTTCCTTCCTGCTCTCTCCCCTCCCACCCAGAGACACAGGCACAGAGATCCAACAGGAATAAAGGCTTTGCTCTTTCTTTTAAGCTCCAGGAAGAAAACTAAAAGGTAGGGAAGAGGCAGAGGGGTGGGTTTCCCTTGCATTGACCTTCAGGCCTGGAACAGGAGCCTGCCAGGGCAGTCAGGACCCAGCAGAGAGGGAGCAGGTGCTCGCCAAGGTGCTCGCCTGCCCTCACATGTCCCAGCACACATGCAGCTGCACCAAGCTGGCCATCTGCAGCTGCAGGAGGGGGGAAGAATCATCTCCCCTCACTTCTTACCATTGAGGGGCTCCTGTCATGCTGAAGGAGTCAAACTTTGATGATCTGAAAAACCTCAATTATCCAGAATGAGGTCATGTTCCTGACATGTATTAATTGCATTGAAAATTAGCTTGGTTATCTGAACCCTCATTTATCAGAATCAGTTCAGCATCCCTCCTATTACTTAGTAAATTGAGGTTTGAACACTTTAGGCTCCACTGGTAGGGGAAATATTTATCCAAGCTTTTGGTTGGAAAGATTTAAATGCCCTGAAATTACAGGTTTGAATCCAAGTGGGCTGCATGAAGCCTCCTCAAGCAAATTACATGATCCTGGGTCTGTTCTGCCCAGACACTAAAGATGTCACAACATTTTATGGGAACACAGGTTTTGTCCCAAAATGCTCATACCCAGTATGCAATGGGCATAAAGCCTAGCATTACGTCCTGGAGGCTTCCTTTTACTGCTGCGTGCTTCCCCAGAGGTGGCTGAATTTTAATGATGAGTTCACAAGCTTCTTGCAGAGATAAGAGACACCTCAGACCTGGGGGTTTATTAATGTTTATTTATTCAGAGGAACTAGGGCCACAGGACAGAAAGGTCATAAGAGCCACAGAGCACATGAGGAGTAGGCTCAATTGCCCAGCTCTCAGCTGTGGACCTGCCTCACCACTCATCTTCTCAATCCTCTATGCCAAAAGCCACCCAAAGTCCTGTAATTATTTTGCACAAGAAATCTATAGATGATTTTTGATTCCTAATTTGTCTGATCAGACAAACTGCAAACAGCTTGACTGCACCCACTTAGTGTTATCTGTCAACTCTAGCAGTGAATTTGCAGCATGCTAGAGCCCTGCATTTGCAGGTTGGACCATCCCATTCGCATGCATGCCGTGCAAGCTGGGAGTCACGGTTTTCTTGCTGTTGATGTGTAAGAAATAGGCAATATAATTTGTTTCTAGCCTAGTTCTGTTGCATAATTCCCCTTTAACTCTGTTCAGATGTCTTAAGGCAAAGTTTCTTAAAGTCACACACTCATAGGTCTGAATTCTTAACTTACACGATGTTCAAGAGCACCGGCCTCAGCCTGAGGCTTTCATTTCCCAGTCCACACAGGGGGGCTGTAATACTCATCCACTTTAATAGTGCCTGTAGAGCACTAAGACCCCAAATTGAAATTCCCAAAGAAATATAAATAGTTAACTGTTAAACACATTAATGGTTACTTTTTTATATACTAAACTTCTGCATTAAATATGAACACATAATTATCACCTGTTTCAAAAATTGTGCTTAGCCTCACCTTGAATCAACTTTTTCAATAATGCTGGTTCCCGAAAAAACCTTCAGCAAGCACCTTGATTTTGACTTCAGCAGCCTGAAAGAGCACACAAGTGTTTTGCTATGCACCAAGGAAGGGTCAGGCAGTGTTCTCGTTACCAAAGCAGGAGGGCTACTAGCTAACATCAAACCACCTGGCTACGCTTCCTGCAGAAAGTCACTGCTTCTGAATCTTTATAATTGGTGATCAGTCTTGCACAGGGCCAGAAATATGGCTTGTTAAAGCATGAACTGCTGAGCCTCTCATTAAATGCCAGCAACATCTTCTCCTTTGAGACTATCGACCCTGCAGACAGAGTTACCAGTCCTGCAACAGGGAAGAGGATTTCTAGCGGAGAGAGGGCACCTGGAGTACATCTCCCACCCACTGGGGGGAATATGCTGTTTTACAGAAAGGATGCTTCCCCCCACACATGTACAAAAACATCCAGTATAGCTGCGTGCACACAAGAAATGTGCTTCTGTATAAGGTATCTAAATAGCATAGTTCTTCCTGTTTTCACTGTATTTTATCTTTAAATTGGGAAAGCTTTTTATATAACATGAATCATCAGAGAGGAACAGCTAGTTACCAAGGAGATTCTCTGATGAATCAGAGACTGACTGGTATAAGATCTACACATAAGGTATTTTCTTAATTCAAGAGACCTTACATTTTAAACAGGTGGGGAAAAAAGATCCTATCGCAACCAACTGTGGACCATGCATTTCTTCTGCCAGCAAAAACAGCTTTTATTTTTGCCGTAGGAGCAGATAACAAGTGCATAGCGTGGAATCAGTTAGCAGATTTAGACAAATGAGGGTGTCTCTCTGGAGCACTCTCAACTCTGAAAAACAAACACCACCCAAGGACAACATGGTCCGGATGGAGGTGACTGAAGAAAAGGCTGAAAAGCCCTTATTTTCACACAGGCACAAGCGAGGATACGCAGGGTCAAGTGAGCTTTGGAGAAGCAGCTGCACATCTGCTTTGTCACAGCCGTGGCGTTTCTAAAAGCGAGGGTCACGCTGCAAGGAAAAGCGTCCGTCTGCCTGCTTGCCTGGCACGGGACCGAGCAGCTCGGGATCAACTTCGACAGAACCAGCTCCCGGCAAAAGCTCGGCTGCGTTCAGCCTGGCGAGCTCTCATCAGCGCCCGAACGCTGCGAGATCAGGCTGAAGCACTGTCGACGAGCCTTTTTCCGTCCGACTTCTGCAGAGTTTTCTTTGAGGAGCAAAGCGAGAGTGCTGAATTCTGCCAAGTGACAGTGAAGGCGCTTACCGCACCAAACCGAGTGGTTTTTTTTGCCATTTCTGGGAATTACCATAATGCCCAGGAAATGCGTGAACAGTCCAGCCAGCCGGAGACACGTAAACAGAGCAGATGGCAAGTGGAGTTTTAATAAACGTGGTGATAACAAGGAGCTTTGTAAAATAAAGTTTGGAGACTGAAAGCTCAGCTTTTTGGGGCTGGCTTTTTTCAGAGGGTCTTCACCTGCTTCCTTCTGGCACCTCATTTCAGAAAAAATACTGAACACTGGTGTTTTGTCTCCATTTTAAGAATACAGAGAAATTAAGAGCCCAGGAACTGCGAGAGAAGTGAGAAATACTTGGAGACAGACATCAAGAGACAAGATATATGGAAACCTCCCGCTTGCAAATAGGCTGTTTTCCCAAAGGTGAAAACTACAGAAGTATGTAGATGAGAGGAAAAACCTTCCTGTCAGATCCAATTGAAATCTCCATATTGGGACCAGCTGCTCCTCTGTTGCTAAGGTAACCTGATCAATTAAAAGGTGCCTAATATTGCCGGACACATTGAGATGTTTGAAATGAGCACTATACTTGAGAGCTTAGATTGCCCGGTGTGAAGTATCAGGGAACGAAGATCAAAGTGTGTATTAGAGCAAATTTAGACTTTACTGCTGAGAGCATTTTGCAAAAGGGTTTCCTAGAGTATTTACATTTGACAAGAGGCTGGCACGAACCAGGTTGTTAACTGAGGATTCAAGTGAAGGACATTTTATAGGCAAACAATTTCAAGTATGTTTTATGATATAAATTACACCTGCTCATTTGGAGAATGAATAAGCTGTTAGTAGCATTTACGGGCTGAAGCTAAAGGCTTGCAGTAATAGTGATGCATATTGCAATGTTATCAGAGGGGGAAAAAAAAGTCTTATTTAAATGCTCTGTAGGCCACTCATTTGGAAAGCGAAATACTCCAGAATGCTTTGATTGAGACTGAAAACAGCATATGGAATAATGAAGTGGCATGAGAAACACTTAGACAGAAAGCTGCTTTTGGCACCAAAAAAATCGTAAGGAAATTCCAAGCTGTGGCTGACAGTCAATCATTAACTCACTGTCAGTCTCTCCTTCAACTTCACACACTGAAGGAGCAGAAGATCAACACACAGATTATATACCATTTATTTGCTGCACTTCTCAGATATGTCAGTTAAATTAAAGGTGCAGCAACAGCATGTTAAAACTGGTTTCCAGCTTTCAGGTATTTAATAGGTTACTGGCTCTTATTTGATATCATATTTATGATCTTTATTCATTTTAATGTGAAATAGAAGTCACTTATATAACAATTGCAGTTAAAATGGAGAAGGGCTGGGGAATCACAAAGTTCACGTGCAGTTACTACAAGCAGAACACAAACTTCCGTGCGCACATCAGCTTGGAAACACCAGACTGCCACAACAGTGCCATTGCTCCAGCCTTAGATTGAACTTAGATATCTGTTACTCCATGGAAAGCATTCAGGGTTTGCTTTTAGAAGTGTACAAACAGCTGTTAAAGCATGAACCATATCTTACATAGTGTTTTTAGTCTGAGAATAACATATGTGCAGGTTACTGATTTGTAAATGGGTAAACTGGGGCAGTGGACATATAACCATCTTGCATCAAAGCCTGCAGCTGAACAGAAAGCATCAAGAGAGGAACTTAAGTCTCTACTTCCACTGCTTTGCACTAACTCTTCATCTGTAAAGACCTGGAAACTCATTACTCTTATGACCTTTACTGTGCAGTAGAGCAGATCTGAACATAGGGACTAAAAGTAGCAGAGCCACTGTATTTTGTGGTTTTAGGCTGGAACAGTATCTGCATTCTGTCCTTGCCTGCAGGTTTTGACAGAAGCACACGAGTAGGTTGACAGTGGTCTAAAAATTGGTTTGAGTTAAACTTATTGCCACTAGCATGATCCTTGTCTAAATACCTAGACCAAGATCAAGAAAAGAGGTGGGAATTCATGAAGAATATGAAGTGCCAGATAGAGAGTAGCTTCTACTGAGCTATAGTGTTTGACAGCATGTCTAGCTTGCTTGGTACTAACCAGATTTTAGAATGGGGAGGAATTTTGTAACAGATAAGTCTAAAAAAACTGATGTAGTTTGTTCTGCACTTCTACATGCACTTTTGTATGATTTTAGAGAAATTGGTTGGGTGTGTTTTGCCTCTCAGGGATACTCTGCACTAACTTCAGCCATTGACTTGTCTATTCTGTGCCCCAAAAGTGTTTAATGGATCCTACAGTATTTCCAGTGTCCCTGAAATGGTGCCTCAGCATTGTCTTATCTCGGCTGGTCACACCAAGGGGACACCCTAGGAGTCTGCCAGCTGCTGCATGTTGAGCTGGGTTTAGGATCAAAATTCAGGGACTAGCTCATCCCCTCACACACCCTGGAAGGCAGAGCGCTCAGTGCCAGCGCAGCAGGGAGGCGCAGGATCCTTCCTGAACCACCTTTTCCAAATGACCCAGATTGCGTCAATGGGCTCTGGAGGGAGCCCGCAGCCAGCGCTCTTCAGATGGAGGCGTAGGACTTGCAACATGGGGCCCAACAGAGGAAAGGATCAGGACAATGGGAAAGGAAAGCAGAAGGCCTCAGCATCCTCCCCTCCTTCAAACCTGGTAAATGTCTCTTATTTCACTTTCTACTCTTTTAAATGAGCCAGAGACAGATCACTCCCTCTGTGCGACTTTGCATGCCAAGTTTCAGGCTGCTGGAGAGGCTCTGCGAGGCTGAGTATTAAACTTTGCTTTGCAAGCTACTATTCAGTCCACTAGGTTGCCTCAGGGCTTTTGAAGTAATGCATGTTTCCAGAGTGACCCAACATCTCCTTCATATTTAGCGATCAGTTGATAAATATAGCAATACCAGATGTCGAATGTTGCGCAGGCAGAAGGATAGCAGAAACAAAGGAGCCGCCTGTGTTTTGCATGCCTGTCCAGAGGCTACAAACAGACAAGTACTGATGCTTGTAGTATTCCTCCAGGCAAAGGGCAGGCAGAAGCACCAATACCCATCAGTGTAGGGAGCATATGAACACCCTAGAATGATGCATGGAGGGGCACGCGCGCAAGAAGTTTCCCTTCTGTGAGGGTCTCGCATTAGGACTTTGCAGCTCTGCAGTAACTGATACATTGAACAATACCTTTTAGCTCCTTCCTTGTTTAAATGCAAGTGTTTTTCCCTATGCAGGTGCAAGCTATGAGCACCATTAACCAAGGCATATGAGCCACTTTCAACCCTGCCTCACTCAGTGCAGGGGACAGATCGTGCAGTAGTAGCTACACTGTGGACCATTGATTTACTGCCTAAGTGGCTTGACCCTGAACTTAACGTGCATTTAACTAGAAGTCTACAGCAAAGATTACAGTGAGTACAATATTAGAAATGCACTATTAAAGAAGTTATTTTACTGCCAGTTAAATCACTGGCAGAACTGTCTGGCTTCCACATGGCTAACATTCACTTGCATATGTTCACTTGCAGGTAGATGCTGCTGGGTGTAATATTTGGTTATTTACAAGACTAGAGTATAAGGGTAATGCAATTTTATAAGATGTTTCACCAGGAATGAGTTAAGATTAAAAACATGGAATTGGTGACTAAATTCTCATGTAATTAAAACTTCTACTTCAATACAGAACTACAAGTCTGTAAGGTACAGATGTAGCTAAACAGATGCTTGTAACACTTGTGCTTCAAGCACACATCGATGCTCTTTGCTGTGCTGGGGTCCAAATCAAGTTGGCTTCACTTAGCACTCTGCTCACCATTCAGTGCAGGCACATACCTGCCACCTTGTATTCAAAAGCCCCCAGCTGCACTGCTGGGGCTGTGCAGAGGGATAATAGAGCAAACCTCCACCTAGTGTCAGTCATTTAACTCCAATTTGCTCAGCAGAGCCATGCCCATTTATAAGACAGGCCAGCTGCAACCCCAGGTGGTAAGGTGGTCTTGCTAACGGGATGTGTCCAGCAGAGTGAGATTTTATGCTCTTGCTAATATCAGTGGAGATTTAAAATTGCCTTTAATTAGAGGTTTGAAAAAATCCCACTGTTTCCTCAGCAATTAACTCCTATACTAGGAGTATTTGAATTAAACAGTAGCCCTCCAAACTAGACATGTGGCAAGCTGAAAAACTGCTTTACCTAATTGTTAACTCCATTTCTGTTGTATAAAAGCTAATGGGGAGATGCAACATGCATTGTAGAGGGAAGGAAGAATGCAGAAGTCTCAGAAATAAATTAAGCCCTTCCATGTCCTACCCACATGCTCGTGTTTTTTTTTTTCCTACTTTAAAGTCTGTCTCCACTGATACACAGCTTAATTAGCTCCAAGTGAAGCAGCATGGTTTTGACAAGTGCTGGAAGTTTAAATGGAGGGGGAGTGTAATGGAAAGCATCCTGCTGCTGCTGGCAGGGCTGCAGGGTCTCTGCACAGCAGGCTCCCTCCCAGCCATTAGCAGGTCTGTATAAGGAGGCAGAGGTTACTCCTGGGTGGGATTTGAGGACTTGGTACAGAAGGAATGGATGTTTTCTTCCCCTCCTGCACATATCCATCCTTCAGTGTCCCCTGGCTTTGCTGTCATCATTAAGTATCTGTATCCCACCCTATCCTTTTCCCTCTCCCTAGCTTCTTGGCCTCAGGACAGCTAAGTCTCACATCCTGAAAATGTCATTATCCTTAGTCCAAATTCTTTTCAGCCTGCTTCTCCATTTCACAGGTGTATCAGACTCCTGCTCTTCTCACCCTCACACCAGCTCTCAAGCAGTAGCTCAGCCAAGCAGCCAGGGTCTGAAGGCAACATGCTGATCTGAGCAATGATGTGCTTTCTACACTTAAACAAGCCTCCAGCCAAATCCCACTTATCTGACTGGTAGAGAAGCTGCACTACTTGATTACATTTCTCACTAGCTGCAGAAAGATCAGACCCTTTTAACTATTAAGATATCACCTTGATGCATGTTATTAACATCTCCATATGTTAAACAACAGATACAGGCATCTGAGAACATTTATTACTTAACTTTGTGTTGCAAGTTAATCATTTTATACCTCTATGGTAGCTTTCAAACCTTTCCATCACTGTACAGTTCAAGCCACAGGACACTCCTGTCATCAGTGCTGCCCTGCCTCTTCTACAGGAGGTGAAGGAAGGGTGTCCATCTCCAAACACACTGATGGAAGGGCTGAGAGCAGAAACTGGAACTTTGGCTCCTTGTTTTCCATTTCACTCAGGGGAAGACTCCCTTGTTGTCAGTCCTTCACAGTGATTATAAAATGGATACTTTAAAATGTTTAAGTGTTTTCTTCAAAGTACACATCCACTCCTGATTTAACTAATAGGCTAAAGCTGTGCTCCTGGTATTTTTGGAATTGATTGCAACCTCCCATTTCATAAATATAAGCAACAACCCCAGCAAAACAAGACTGCAGGTGCTGCTGAAATTGCAAGCACTCCTCAGGGTCTGAGCCTGCAGTTACCCAGCCCAAGATAGGAACCCGCTACCTTCTCAGTGCAACACATGCCAATTTCCCTGCGCTCAGGGATTTAAATAGATGACCATCTAGCAGTTAAGGGTACAGACAAGTCAGCTATCACATGCTACAAGTACTCAAGACTCAGAAGTGGCACATCTTTGCTTTAATTGCATAAGCTCACAGCTTGTTCCAACTCCACTCAGGTGTTGGAGTTTATGCAGGCCCACACTCAAGGATTTAAAGCAGTTTTTAGTGTAGTCACTCCCTCAATTGCATTAGTATGCTCTGCATATGTAAGATGCTCTCCAGAGCTTCAGGCCCCATCCTTACATTTGCAGTCCAAATTGTGACCATTCAGTTTTAGGCTGTTAAGTCAAAAAAGATCAGTAAGTGACTAGTCTCAGAGGTCATTAAAAACAAGGCAGAGAAGTTGTAATCACCACAAAGCATCAGATAAGTTTAATCTGCCCCCCTTTTATCCATACAACCAAACTCTCAACCCAGAAACAGCAGCAAATTCTATCAAGGTGTCTTAAAGTAAAGGCTATTTGGGAACATTGCTCCTACCAAAACACCCAGAGTCTGCAGGAGGGACCTATCACACCACACAATCACAGAAGCAAGCAGCCATTTCAGATCAGCAGCTTTTGCAGACACCTAATACTTGTATCAGGCCAGTCATAAGTCAATCAAATTGTCCACAGCTTTCAGATGCAAACTCATCATGCAAGACAAACAAGACACTTATTTTCACCATGGTTAATGGCTATGGATCCAAAGGCTGAAATTTCAGTTCACACCATTGAATACAATGGTCAGCAATAGATTCAGCCCACAAATAACTAGAGAAGTCATGACCTGTTCAATGGACCAGCAATAAAAAGCAAGCCTTCAATTTATTTCTCAGTGGTTAATAATCTCTCCAAAACTAGCAAAATTGGCTCCTTCAGGGTTATATTTAATAAGCTATTGCTATGCTCTGGCCCAGAACTCATCCAGTGATATGTCATTATATCTGCTGTCTAGTACTATAGACAGCTGCTCTGATTCAATAAAGCTGATGAGAACATACACTTATCTGAGTGGAGGAGATGGCTTTGTAGTTTGAGCATCAAGCTGAGACCAGCTGTTCAGGTTGGGCAGTTAACATCCTTAAAGGCCCTTCAGGCAACTCCGGCAGTACAGCATTTGTCATAAGGAAGGGTTGTTCATTTGGGGGAGGAGGGAGAGAAGGTAGAGCAAGTCCCTGAACACCACCTGCTAGTAAACAAAGACCAGGGCTCCCTGTTGTAGGACCATAGCCAATATTTTGTTCCTTCACACCCACCCTAGCTGGCACCAACCCAGCCCTCAAAAAACACTGGGAATGGCATGTTAGGTGGCCTGAGGGGGAAGATGCTACAGAAACATGATCATTTATTATGGCTGTCAGTTATTATGCCCATCAGTTTTGTAGGACAAGTGTCATCATAATGCACAGCCAGGGTGTCACTTCTAGTCCAAGCAGGAACTAGCAGCACAGGACAAGTCAGGCAATTTCTGGCTGCCCTTGGAGGGGCTCTGCTGGGCCTTGGACAGAGCTGCAGAGCAAGGGACAGAATCACCATCAAGGACTACTTTAAACAAGCTTCCCCAATAAGTCAAATCTCCACCATTTCACAGTGCCTCAAAATATGCCTTTCCTTCCTCCTCCCTCACACCAAAAGCTGCTTCTATACCTTGATCATCCTCCCTCCCACCACTGTTCTTATTACCAAAGCTTGTCCCCTAGACAACACTGCAACTAAACCTAAATCTTTTGCACCTCTGATCCGCTTCATATCACTTCTTGCCTACATTCCTCATCTCCTGATTATACCTTAGTTCTCACCTAAGTCACCCAGCTGTTGTGGTCTCTTTCCTGAGGCAGCACAGGCTCCTCCAGGCCCCCACACTGCCCACTGGCATGCTGGGGATGGCTCTCTGCCTTGCACTGCTAAACCACTCTCCATTTCCCTCTGCCTCCCTCTCCCATCTTTGCTATGTGCTATCATTATAGCCCAGCACTGTTCAGCCTCCCTCAGGCAAGGTCTTACTGCTAACAGTGGAATCTTCCAAACATTGACTCATTTTAGCCTAAATATTATTATTCTGTCATTGCTGCCAATAAAGCTGGCTCTGTTTCACCTTCTACAATACTTCAGAAACAACTTGGCTGCATCAGAGATAACACACATAATACCAGCAGCACCAGGCTGTATTTAGTAAGGCTCATCAGCTAAACTAAAACTCTGAATCCCCTGACCTGCTCTTCTCTAACTGGTAGACATAAATCCATAAATCCTTTCCTGCACAGTTCTTCCATGATTGCACACCTACACAAAGAGGAAAGTACATACATTCAGTCTTACTGAACTGAACTTTACTTTAGATTAAAGCAAACAAAAAACAGCATCTTGAGGCAGCACAACATGCCTGCCTTTCCCCTGGAAACCTGTAACACCAGTGGACAAAGATACTTAAAAAAACTCATACCTCCAACAGACACATAGGTCTTTCCCAGTTACTTGCAAATATTTTTTCCTCATGCTAAACAATTTCCCATTCTTCTGTCCAGTGCCTCAAAAAAAAAAGCAATTTTCCTTCAAAACATCACAGCAAGAAACTCTACAGAACTACTCCTAGCATATCAACCATCTGTACTGCTGGGTGAGCTATTTATCTGCTCTTAATCTTGCCTGGATCAGAGGCACCTGGAACCAAGGACCACCGAGCAGATCCTGGACTGATTGACCTAAATCGCCATAGTTTCATTAACTTCAACAGATCCCTAATGACAGTTAATACCAGCTGAGGATCTAGGAGCTGGTCCCTTTATTTATTTATGAGCCCAGGAAGTGCTCAGTGATAACATAATAGAAAGAGTGCTATTAAATGTGAAGTCAAGGAGGCAGCAAAAGTTAACTTGTTTGCAAACAAAAGGGCTAAGTCCGCTTTGCGATACATGCATACCTCTGAAATTCAGGCAAGACGTTTAACATCTGCTTCTTTAACAGCAGCTACAAGGGACACTGAGCAGGAGGCAGAAGATGTTTTGGATGTTTTCATATGGCTCCTGTTGCTAAGGAAACTGCCTCCTTGAAATCTGTGCATTCACCACATCTGGGTCACTTGGGCTTTGGTTCTCAAAGTATGGAGTGAGTCATGGTTGGACAGTAATTGTGAAAAAACTTGCTAAGGAATGCATTTATCACACACTTTCACCCCCATGCTAAAATATACATTATTAGTAGTATATGATAACACAGAACACTAGTAACAGGAGAACTATCTTAATACTATTAGTAGTATGCTGTGTATTAACAATTATATCTGTCCACTCAAACAGAAACAAGAAAAAAAACAGCCTGCCATGATGGCTGAAAAAGAAGTTATGGTTGTCTACTTTTACCAAACCAGTTATGTGTTACATACAGAAAGGTGATGGTATATGAATGTGATATCCATATGATAGTTGCATATATTCTCCACCTGTAAATTACGTAGTACCCCTACACTATCCTGCACCTTGTCTCTGAAAAGCCACTAAAGAAGTAGCTGTTTCCTTTTGTTTGTTTTGGTCTGTTTTGTTGATTTTGTTTCTTCAAATAGTGATGAGTTTGGTACAGGGCCAAGTATTTTTAGGCTTTCATAAAGTATTCATATTTCAGAGAGGCCCATAAGAAGGTCCTCATTAATCTTGACAGATATTCTGCATTTGCACTTAAGGGTCCATTTTGAATAATCATCCAAAAGCTTAGCTGAACTCTCAGAGCCTTGTAGGTCTCCAGCCTGGCCTGGAGCTCTTCTGGTTGATCACAGGAAGATCTGGTGACCATGGATCTGGACCAGGCCTGATTCTGCTCCTCCTTTTGAGCTGGGCAGGAGCAGCTGGTATTTCAGGCACAGGACCCCAGTGCTTTTCTTTGGCAACCTTGTGAGCCACTTAGTTCGGGCGATACGTGTTCGCCATTGCCCTGGTATAAATCTGGAATGAATTCCATGGAGCTGGTAGAGTTTCCACTGACACAAAAATGCTATTAAGAAAAGATGTACTGAACTGAAGAAATGAGCTTTCAATGCTTTGTTTAACTCTGTACGCCATCCTGTAATGTATTTTCTCTGCACATTCAGACTTTAAGATTTTTAATCTGCAATCAGTAGAAGAAAGTATGTAAGGGTTAAGGGCTTAAGTAATGGGGGTCATTTCTCATGTCTGCTACTGCAAAACACCAAGGAAGCTGGAAATATAGCATGCCTCTTTCCTCTCCTGTTTCTCCCTTTGGGGGCCTATTTAGTTTTCCCGTGCGCTAGGAGCTGGCGTGCCTAGTTCTCTGTTTTGCTGTCAGACAATTTAGTAAGTGCCAGGAAAAGGAAAGTCTGAGGTCCCATCGGCAGGCTTGCAAATGAAGGGAACTGCCAGTCAGCCCTTGCCTGAGGCCTCAAGGAGGGATCGGGTGCAGCGGCATTTTCGGTGCTGTGATCTTTGGTTCCAGTCTCCTTTTGGGGCATTCAGAGGAGCTTTGTGAGGACACCAGGCAGATTTTGTTTTGCAAATATAAATCATTGTGAAAGCATCTGGTGGGCTGAGTTCCTGCCTTGCAGCTTGAAAGCGGTCTGGGTTTAGGCTGCTTGGTCCCGTCTTGTCTGATTTCTCCTTTTGTTCTTGCGGAGAGCAGTGCTTTGGTAAGCAGTGCAGGCTAATTATTGAATGATGATTTTCTGAAGCAGATGGCTGTTTTCTTTTAGAGCTTTCTTATTACAGAGGTTTGCAAGTACCAAGATAAGTATTTAACCCTTGAGATCTCGCATTCTGCCTGAACGCACCATCGCACCATCTGCCGGCAACGCTGCTGCTGCGCGGCAATGCTCCTACCCTGACAGGCGGGCACGGCTGACTCATGGTATTTTTGAGTGACTTTAAGCAGGGTTTTCATGGACCACTCGTGGGCCTTTTGATATATGCCTGACTGCTTCCTTCAGTCAGGCTGCCTTTCAGCAAGTTCTCATCAGTCATTTTAAAGGGGACGTGCCAGGACCTACGCTGTATTCAGGCTTTGAGCACCCTCTGGGCCCTAACGCCAGGCGGTCTCGCAGTGTCCTGTTCCCACCGCTGCTCAGTCCTCTGCTTAGCAGCAGCCGCAAGACCATGAGTGATCTGGGATATGATTTGGTGGAGGATTCCAATAAATGCAGCAGGCAATTTAAAGGAACGGCTCCTCTGCACCTTGGCTCCTGATCTGAATGTTTTGTCGAATTTGTCAACAATTTCTTTTCATATTTACTATATTCCCTGGCTGTCTTTTGTGCACATATTGTATCACTTTAGCCCACACTCACCATTCCTCTTTTACCTTCTATTTTATAGGCCTTGCCAGGGTGATTGCCTACATGCTATGTTAGGTGCTTTCATTTGGTCCTATAAGTTGCCATTTCTCAAATTACTACTGCAGGTCTCAAAATATTAACAGATATCCATATAAATGTTTCTTGAGTGTGGAAGTATGAGATTTAATATTGCTTCTCCACTGGTATAATGGGAGGTTTGTTTTCTTTTACAGTAAAATCATTGTTGTTGCAATTTATCTGACATACAAAGGTAACAAGTTTCCTACAGCTTGGATAGCAAACTTCACTATGACGCTTCACTAGGTGACCTGAGACCATCTCTGGAACCGGGAGACTTTTCTTTGCTCTCATCACTTCACTCTGCACCTTCAGGGTGAACAGTTCACCTTTATTTTCTTCTTTCTGTATGAAGCCCTCTCACCTATATTGTATTACCTGATTTTCCCCGTCCCCTCTTGGGTATCTCACCCTTTTGATAGCAACAGCTTTTTGGACTTGGTGATTTCAGTGGCTGCTTCTGATCAGTGCTGATAGGAGAAGGGTCTCTAACACCCCTTTCAGGTCTAACTGCTGTGTTATACGCTGTTGAGTTTAGGGTATTTGGTCTCAGGATTCCCATTTATGTTCCAAACTCTCTCTTTGTCCAAAGCATGGAAGTTGAGATGAGTTAATACCCAAAACTACCTCTACTATTGAGGCTGCAATAGTCCAATATTGTCTGTAAACAGGATGAGATTCCATCTGGTGAACCTCAGATGACTGATAGATTTATCTTTTCCTGCCAGCTGTGAAACAGCAAGGTGCCTGAGATGAGAATCCTCACTATACACCCCACAGGCCAGGATGCTGTTGTCTCTAAACCTAGATAAGGTTTCATTAGTCTTTTGAGGATCGTTTCTGGGGGTGAAGTGGGTCTAAGGGTAGTACAACAGTGCCATGGGCTGGGCTGGTGACCATTCTGCCTGACGTGATAGAAGTCTCGTGGGAACACTGCTTTTGTGGAATTTCTATTATTTTCTTGGACCAATCTGCAGGAGAAGGGCTAATCTTATGAGATGTCAGAAACATATTCACAGACAAGAACACATAGAAGTGGTTTGTTTCTGATATATCCAACAACCAGAAGACACAGAGCAGCTTTGGAGGCAAGGATTGAAAGCCAATTCCCCATCTGCCAGCCCTTCCCAGAATTTAACCCAAGAGCCTCAAATGAACATTTGACTTTATATTCACTGATTAGCTTTTTAAGTACTTTGTAGAAAAAAGACTGGTTTCTGAACTAAGACTTACTGAAGATTTAACAGCTTGGCATTTGAGCATCAGTGATTTAGTTTCAGCGAATTTTCCCATCTGCTTCCCTGACCAGAAGTTAGCTCCCATTACGCAGCTCCAGGCCCCATGTTAGGCTGCGAAGGCCCACCGAGCAGAGCACGGTTACATGGGAAAAGCAGCAAGGCTTCACGGGTTGTTTGGCCGGTGATTGCAGGTGTACATCACTCAGAGGGGACTCCTTTAGGAGCAAGCCCTCGCATATCACGTTATCAATACTATAGCATGACGTGGCTTGCCGCCAGGGCAGCGAAACAACTGTCCCCAAAAAGCAACTTAAAACAGTTTGCAGGATGTGTGCCTCCATTCTCTGTAACCAGACTGGCACTAAAAAGAATTTCATTTGTTTCCAGACTGCCTTTAAAAACCTTCAGCCTACCTTTGACCTCAACTCCTTATGCTGCAGATATAGCCTGGAGAATATTGTTCCTTAGGACTTCAACACTAATTAATTCTCTTAAAGAGATTACTCAAATCTCTTAAGCAAATATCAGACTAGTTTTTTTCATTAAGCACAGGCGCTAAAAAGACCTTGTTGATGAAGTCAACATGATCTAACCTCACAGATCGGAGTGAGAAGCCTCGGATGTAATTTTGACTGAGTAGGTATGATCATGGTGAGTTATCAGACCGCCCCAAGTCTCTGTTTCCCTATCTGTAATATCCTTGTGATGTTGCTTATGACCCAGCACAGAAAATATCAAATATTCCAGGTCTTCAGGGGAAAGGCAATATCCTGAGAAAGTTTTGGGGGCTATGCACATCCTGCTGTTTTCTTTTACTACTGCTGATGTGCTTATTGCTTTCCTGCATTTTTCGTATTTGAACTTTCCGGTTCATTTCAGTGCCAGCATGAGGCTGGTTTGCCCAGCACCCCGACTCCTGTGTTAATAAAACTGGCATTGCTCGGAAGTGGGTTGTTCAGCTTAGTGAATTTGGCTCGGTGCAGAGGCACAGGTCCTTGGGCATGTTAACGTACTCCAGGGTCTCACTGCAGACACGGTCCCCTCTGCGTGCTGCCTGTGGGTGACTTCCCTACCGTGTAGCTGATACCCGGTTATTTATGTCTTGCCTATATCTGTGCGGTTTTCTCTGTGTCTCCCTCTTAGGTTTCAGAAATAATTAACCATGAAAAGACAGATTCAGGTTGGCTGTACTACAGACATTTTCTTAAGAACTGTGGGTGGCTCAACGAGGTTTGCAGTAGATATTTTGTCATTGGGTTCTGGCCTGTGATGTGGCTTAGAAATTTTGTTTGTGAGGTGTAGTCCACAAAAGAGAGGTTATTAAATCAAAACTGTATCACCCGCAACCTACATCTGTTTTGTTGTTGTGGTGGTTACTTTTTTTCTTGATAGTAGATTTCCTTGCGAAATTTCTACTCTCTGTCATGGAAACAGTTTTAAATCAAATGAGACTTCATAGGCTTTTCTCAAAAAAAAAAAAAAAATCATTACAGGGAAAGTCCATCATGACTGAAGCATTTACGTTTACTTTCAAATCTCTTTGCCCAAATTTCAGTTTAATTTACTCATTTGCAGATCCTAATTTTCTAGTACTGTGCTTACGATATTTAAGCAAACATCACTCAGGTGGAAACACATTAAAATTCTGCAACTAGCTGGAACGTATGGCTTCAAAACTGTTGTCAGATTTGCTTCTCAGCCTTCCCTGTGCAGTGGTGGGTTTGCCTTCCTCTTCTCAAAAACATATTAGTAGTGTTCACTGCTCACTTTCTGAGCATCACGCTCCATTTCACTCTTACCGTTGTTCATTACAGCAAAAGTATCCTACTTTCACTAAACTTCAAGTACACTTGACGTAGGAGTATAGTGTTTGCTCACTTCAGTCACTCCAGAGAGTTCTTTAGATGCTATTATTTAGTTTTAATTTGTTTTTATTTAATAATTTCATAAAAGAGCTTTGATACTGCGAAGTGAGGCACATAGAAATAGCAAATAATTGTAATTAACAAAATACTGAAATATTGCTCTCTGTGCGCTCCAATCAGAAAGGAGAAACTGTGCATTATACACTCTTTACTTCTAACAAAAGAGAAGAATGATCTGGTTTTTGCTCAGATAGCAGGGGCTGCTGTTTGACCAGGCAGCTCTGAAGGCTACGTCCCCATCACACAACCCCTTGTTCCGCCAGCCCAGATGCAGGGCTGGTGTCACTTCTGCGGACGTCGGTGGGAGCACCACTTGCTGGGATATGATCCTCTCTGATCCCAGATGGGCTCTCAGTCTGGAGAGTGAGATAAAAGTGGCTGTGAGGACCCCAGACTGATGCTGAAAGTGCATCCCAGGAGGAGGCAGCTGAACGTCTCTTTGTATTCTGTAGCGCTGGCTCCCTCGCCTCCACAGCTGTCTCCTTCAGTCCCGTCAGGGGGCTGCATTCCTGTATGCTAATGTGAGGAGAAAAACCTTTTAAATCCAGTATCTTGCAGACTCAAAATATGGATATTTTTTATTTTGAATAAAATATGACTATTAAGCTCTTCAGGTCAGGGACTTTGTCTTCTAGCATTTCTGCAAAGCACTTAGCACACTGCTGGTATTATAGAAGAAAATACTACAGATAATATAATGCATTTCAGGTCTCTGGAATCTGTTTCATTCCAAGTGGGCTCACAAAGTATATCTGTATGTTATGATGGAAAAGGCTCCATGGATGAGCCTTATGAGAAGTGCTTTCCCTGAAGTTAGTGCTGAGCCTAGCCTTGAGAAAGCTTGGGGTCAAGAACCTGTTTTGATTTAGGCTTCCTAGTAATTCATGAGCCTCTTATTGTTTCTGTTCCACCATTAAATCCCCTGCCCAAGGGACTGGAAAATAAGTTTAACATATAGAGAGGCAGGCAAGAGCTGTTTAATCCTGCAAGGTAACGCTATGTAATAGTTCAAGACAGAAAGTGGCAATGAATTCTCTAGCCAGCAGAAGGCAAACAGGTAAAAAGGACTTGAGAAAAAAAGATCCTTGCAGAAAAGAATATATTATTAACTGAAAAAGTAATTTAACAGAATAGTAATGTTCTCATACCACTGAGCAAATCTAATACCAGCTCTGCAAATCTAATATGATTTCTGCAAAAGCAGTCCAATCTGTAGTGTAGTCTTCTGAGGCTGAGGCCAGTGTCCATGAAGTACAATGGAAATATTTCATCTTCAATAAAAACTGGATCAGGCCTCTCCTGGATTTGATTTGTCAGTGGTTGTTATTGTTTCTACAGAATATTCCACTCAAACTTGCCATGGTGATTAAAGTAATTTCTAATTTCCACAACAATACAAGCAAATTCTCAACACGCGCTGCTCTGTAAAGCAGGATGTAGAAAGCACCGCTGTGTTTGCATCAGAGCCATTCCCTTCTAGGGTGCATTGAACAAGAACCAGCCTGGCCCAAAAATTCACAGGTGGGTGGGAGGTAAACATCAGACCTTTTTAAATGCTATGTAATCGATAGTCAGACCCTTCCACCACGGTAACAAATTATATGGGAATCCTAGACCCACCCTCTGAGGGGTCCATGAATACTCAACAGCAGACGTGCTGCCCGTCTTACAACGATTATGCCATTGCCTTACCAGCCATTGTATCTCTCATTTCACTAATGGCCAGTTTATTGTACTTCATCTGGTTCTTTATTGCGCAAATCAGCTGGAAATGATCTGCTTCGTTACCCATAGCTTCTAAAGGCGCAGTGCCATAATCCATGTGGAATTCAGCAGGCTTCAACGTACATGGAGTAGGCTGGCCATACCACGTTATTTCATATGAGGCAACAGCAGTGCACCAAGCTATCTTGGCCTATTATTTTTTGCAGGTCCTGTCAATGTCTTCCAGTCATTTCAATAACTTTTTCACCCCTTATTTCTTTCTTATAAAGCCTAAGGTAATCTTAATCTTTCTTACTGTGCTACACTGTTACCTTGCTATGTTCCTGGTGGCCTCACATAGAAATTTTGTGGTATTACGTTCTTCACTTAGTCCAAAACTGGCTTGGAAGAAACCACTGCAGAGAAGTCTTTCCCTGAGCAGCCTAGAAAGAAAAATCAAGTCAGAAACACAGCTTCCTTTTGCGTCTGCTTTTAATTCAATATCAGTTGGTTTTACCATGGTTTGACAGAAAGGAGCGTCTCCCATTTGTGCCAAGCACAGTGCTGTTCTCGATACTTTCCCTTTCTGCAGGCTTCGGGGAGGTAAATTGTGGCCCAGCTTATGCACTTCTACAAGGTCATGGGGAGGAGTTTAACCTTGTCCTAAATTGCATTCCCTGGTTCTGGGGCCAAATACACAAGAATAAGCAGAAACTGAGCACCTCCTGCTCTTTACCACCAGGGAAATGGGCAAGAGCAGGGAGAGTTCAGCCTCCACCCATGATGTTCAGGTCAGCTTTTGTCCGGGAGGAGACAGTAACTTGTTGCTAATCCTCCACAAGCAAGTGCTGGAACAAGGAAGACCATAATCCTAAAGTCACAGTATTTTACTGAGCCATGCCGGAAGCTGTACAACACACTATAAACTCTACGCAAATACTGCGGGCACGCTCAAGACACTTCTTAGCACCAGGTAGGCTCAAAACCAATCTCACCTCCTAAACTAGGTTGGTAGGATTAGTCCCTTGGAGGGGTCTGGGATGCTCCATACATCCCTTGTCTGCTGGGACTAGCAATTAACCCAGCTCCTACCAACTTCTGGAAAAGATGTCATCATGACATCAGTAGTCACCTTTCCCTTTATGAACTGAGGATTTCTGTAAAGGAAAAAAAGAGATGCAAGAAAAGGTACAAAATCCACTTATTTTTAAGTGGAATTAAAGTCATTTTATGGATCATACATTTGTAATGGCTGGTTATATTAATAAATTCTGTACAGAAGCTTTCAGGTTTGAAGCAAGTCTCTTAGGTTATTGCTTTAGAGGGCTGCAGTCCAAAAGCTATTGATCTATTTATACAGATAAGCACCAAGCAGAGTTATCAGCACCAGGGCAAACACTCAGAAAAAGATTCAATATAAATAAAAATAATAAACAAATAAAAACCTAGGAAATAGAAATGTACAGTTTAAAAATTAATTGAAATGTTGACCCAAAGAATAGCTGTTTATGTGCATTTCTGCAAAAGCAATTCCAAGAAAGGGAAAGAGCACAAAAAGTAAGCTGGTAATTTCAGAGGTGGCAAATGAGAATAGACGAGCAGCATTCATCTCAAAGGAGACGGACAAGGGCTAGAAAGGTGGGGGAGAAAAACAGGGTTTTTTAGTTTGTTTTCTACCTCAGTCTTTAAAATGAATTAGTACAGAACAAGATCTGAGCACTATTATTGAAATTAAGCCAGGGGAGAGTACAGGAGCAGCATGGGCGGTCTAATTTTGCACCTACCCTCCTTTTCTAAGATCAAGAGAAGTTATGACATGAACTCTCTTTGTCACTGTAAAGAATGTCAAGACAAGACTGTATAAGTGACTTAAATTCAACCCATACTCCATTTCATATGTGGATTCTGTACTATACGCAGAGGTACTTTAACCCTGGGAAGGTGGTCCTTGAACAGCGACTTGCTGGCCCGTCCCCAGAAAGAGGCACCTCTTACCCCGACAGGCCTGCAAGGATGACCCCAGATGTGCCCAGGAGCAAGCGCACGTGCTGCAGCCACTTACCATCTGTCTCTTTAGCTGCCCAGGGATGGGATGCAGGAGGCAGGGCTGGCTGAGGCCGCCAGTCTTTCAAAGCATAGATGAGCCAGTGGGTTTGAGCTGAGAGCCGTGCAATAGGCTGGAGGTCACGTCTATCCTCCATCATAGTGTTGGCAGCCTTCCTTCAAAATATTATTATTTAAATTCTAGCACCGTTTCAAAGCCTAATGAAGACCAGGAACCCCGGGCAATCGGTGCTGGGTACACCAACGATGAAAGGACAGCTCCAGCCTCAGACAGCTCATAACTTGCACCAATTTTGTTTCGAGTCCTCAGCCCAGGCAAAAACGTCAAGACAGGTTCAGATTTGGTGTTAGCAAGTGTTGTCTCACCCATGTCACTGCATTACGTCTTACCCTTCAAAGCAAATTCCAGTCATAAACAGCCATGCTTTTCTTGGCTTCACGTGAGGAACTACAACAGCACAATATTCTGGGGGAAAAAAGGCCACAAGGCTCTGACTATTTCATCTGCTTTAGTGCACGTGGAAATATTAAGAGCTTGCAAAAAAATCACAAAAATTATCACCTGGGATTGTTTGAAGTTTTAGCCTCAGAGGCCAGGTTCTTCCAGAGAAGCTCAAAGCTTTGTCAGCAAGATTTAAACTTTTCATTAAATAAGAAAATAGGCTTCACTGCAGTCCCAAAGCAGTTAAACACACATGTAACTTATGCATTGCTTCTGTGAATATCTGATGTGAATCTACATCGTCTGTACTTCAGTTGACTTATCCCAGAAATTCAGTGTCTCCTCTCCCCGTAGGCAGCCTGAGCACACAGGGAACATGAGAGAGCAGGAATCTGGCATAAGCCTGAACCTCAGGTTTGCCCTGTTACAGCCACATAGACACAGCCTGCGGGCAACAGCCAAGCATCTGCAATGACTGTGAAGGTCATAGGACAGTTGATCTAGTGGTGCTAATCAATACAGCACCACCGAATCAGTGGAGAGGCACTGACCCGCACCAAACCCAGGCGATCTGTAAGTGCTGAGAGAAAAGATCCATGCAGCAGAGAAGAATAGAGAGACTGGGGAGACAAAGAAAGAGGCAAGCAAATAGAAAAGGAAAGGAAGATCAGGAAGAGACAGCAGGTTATCCAGCACAAGATTTAAAAGAAACAAAAAAAACGTACTTTGACAGAGAACGTAATTAAATTGTGGAACTTCTTGGCACCAGACCCTGTGAAGGTGACGACGGGAAATGGCTTGGGGCAGAGGTTAGATGAGCTTCGTAACCTGCCAACCACAGGACACAGAGCGGGCGCGTGAGGTCCTACATACGGGTCGCAGCACCCCTTAGGGCTTGGTGCCGACCCATCTGCATTGACTGTTCCTCTCACCCTCCCCTGAGCACCCGCTAGCAGGCGCTGGCAAAGGTCCAGCACCAAACTAGATGGATCTGAGTTTCCTGCTGCCACTGCTGCTCTTTTAGGACCTTCTAGGAGGGAGAAGCAGAGGCCAGGTCATGGGCTGAGATAATGCAGCACAACTCCACTGAAATCAAGACGGATGTCAGGATGCAACTAAAGAATTGCTGAGCATGATGCTGGAGGGAGAAGAACGCCGCTGAATTTCATATGTGGCCCAAAGTACACCAGGGAGAGAGAGATAGGTTAAAAGTTTAAAGAGCGTTTAGATAAAAAACAAAAATACTGTCGAGGAGTTAATCAGAAGTCTAGATTTAGCCAGATCTGCTCTTGTTTAACCTTCAGAGTGAGATCAGGTCTCAGCCTTTCTATTCTTGGTAGCAGCTGATGAACATAATGTAACAAGGTATTCATAAACATCTGCCCAGCTCTTAGATTAATACGGGGAAGAAATAATGGAGGTCTTAACACGTTCATATTTTCTAATTATGTCAGATGATTTTATTTATAGAAATAATAGGGGGAATGGAAATAGTCACTGACACCGTGTCAATATATGTAATGAAATCCAACCATTTAATTGCATTACACTTGGCTAACGAATCACGTCAATAAAAGGCCCTCCTTAGAGCAATTCAGTGGTCAGTATGTACTTCATGTAAGAAAGCTATTAAGATAAATATTTTTCCAATGAATCATTGGGAAAATAAGATATCCCTAACTGATCTAATCCAGTGCCTCTCACCACGACAGGGCCGTTGCTGCCGTTCGTGCTGTGGGCAAAGCTTGCTGCCAAGGCAAGGACCAACACAGCCCTCAGGCACTTGGACTGCACCTCTAGTAGGAGATGAGGCGTCTGGACTTAACATCCCTTCAGAGCTCCACATCACCCTCCAACCAGCATTTGGTCCATCATTCGGGGTTGAAATTAGCCCTTGGCTAGTTCCCAGCCCAATGCCCATGGGTCACTTCAGCAGTGCCTCTACAGGGGAGGTATAGGGGCAAAAGTCGGCGGCGCGTGGCACCTCTGTTCCCTGGGAGGGAGAGCCATGCACTGCACCTCCTGGCCCCAGCCCCTGCAGTTGCACCCCCCAAACAGGCCCTGGGGAGTTTCAAAGAGGGAAAGGTGAAGCCCGTTGCCCTTCACGTAGCTGTTGAGCTTTCACACTCCTCTATCGCCTCTCCAGACCTTCCTTGCTCCCAGGCACTGAAGTATCCAAGATAATAAAATACGCCTAGAACGAAGCCTGTGCTATATTTTGGTTATCACCAGCCATGGCTAAACCAGCTCATGCATCAGCTCCACTTCATGAAGTGTCCTAGGCTTCCTCCTCTCTACAGCAATAAAATATCATCAGTACTTCTGTGGGAATAATATCATGCTATACCACAGAGATAAATAAAGCGCAGTTTGAAACCTTTATATGTTTACTCCTCCTAAGAGAGGGGTAAATGCCCATAAAACTCCCATTAGAGCAGACTTGGCAGTTCTAATCATTTGCAGCTTGTTAGGTAAACCCTGAAGCCAGTTTTTATTGCAAGGTGCCAGTGTTAGTGTTACAGAGCTGCTGGGGTTTAAGCAGGCTTTGGACTGACCACGGCTGTTTCTAAAAGTGTTAAAATACACTTCATAACATTCAATTCAGTCAGGCAGCTAGGGAAGTTTAGATCTGCTCTCTCAGATGTGTGGAAAAAATATAAAATAAAACAAAATGAAGCTATGATTAGAGTGAAAGACGGTCTGTTACGCACAGCAGGGCATTGCTAGTAATTTTGCTCCTTACACATTAAGGGAAGAGATCAGGATGGATGCCGAAAAGCAGAGGAAGTCCTCTGGTTCTCTCCTATTCTTCCAAAAATGCATTTCATAATATCTTCAGATCCTCCAATGCCATCACTCTGAATTAATGAAAACAGCAAGATAATGTTACTATTTCCATTAATTATAGGCCCAGATTTGTGCAATAAACAGAATTCATATCCCCATGGTGCTGCATAAGTACCAATAACTCAGCCGCTTCACGCAGACCTGTGGTGTCTTCCTCACATTCTGCTTTAGAAAATTAGCAAACCTAAAATCGACAGCTATGCACAGTATGGTGACATTTAGTTTAACTACAGAGGATCTGAACTGCTGAATACATGGGCAGTCTTTCAGCATTGCTCTTCACTGCGATTGTGTTACAACTCCCAAATTAAATACTTCTAGATCGGCTCCATGGAAGAGGAAACACAGGTGTTGCAGGAAACACTATCAGCATTTCAGTCCCTGCTACTCCTTCAAGTTCTGCTAAGGTAACGCTCAGGGCACTTCAGTGCCTCATTTCTTCTGGAAACGAGCAGAAAGCGGGGACCAGGGTACTCGTGGAGCCTACCTAACTTGCCAGGTGAACCACCTGGTTCGTATTTACTGTGGTGGGTGGAGAGTAGGAACACGCATGTGGACAGCTTTGCTTGGTGGCCAGTGCACCGTACCTTGAGGTCTCACAGGAATTTCTGTGCATCAAAGTCCGCAGAAACAGAACCAGATCTGTTGTCTCCTGGCCAGTCCTTCGTCTCACGCCACCTTAACACCAGGACTTGTGCCTACTGTGACAGGTCTGACAGCAGCAACAGCCTTTGGGTTGGGTGAGCACCTCCTGTCAGCCCGCGGTGACCCTCACGTCGGGTTGGGCCTGGGACCCGAAAGCCCCTGCAGGAGCTGCCTGCACCACGCACGGCCACGACAGCAGTGGTGCGGGAGAAGGGAGCTCTCATGGCAGCGGTGGAAGAAAAACAAAGTTCCTGGAGATGTAAAAAGAAGCTGAAAAGGCACTGGGTGACGATCATTCTGATTCTGCTCCAGCTTTCCACCTTCCAGATTAAATAAACATTGCTTTTCATTGCGTCCGAGCGAGAGGAAGCAAACTGCCAGTTCCCAGCTGGCAAAGGCGTTTGATAGCAAGGCTCCCTCTGCGAGCCCAGAGCTTCGCACCAGCAAGCTGGTCTGACGGGGGAGCACGCCGATAGCTGCGACACTCAAGTAGCAACATTTTCCAAGAGCTGTAAAGTGCTGATAGCAGACCGCTTTTGACAGCAACATATTCTGATAGAAAACCACTCCAATGGGATAAAGAAAAAAGGGGGAAAAAAACTTCTCTGGGACACAGTGCAAACGGTTGATTTTCCATTTACTTACGTATCCACTACTCACAGAGCTGCTGGTGTTACATTTTAAGTATCTGACTCAGGCATTTGAGTGGAAAGGCGATAAAATGCTTGACTTTGATTGAATATTTGACTCGAGTTTCCATTGTGGGAAGAGGTAAAAATAAATGCAAGCACTACAAAGAAATCAAAAAGCAACTATTGGGCAAAATGTCCCCCACTGATTTTTAAATCTTTATGGTATGATAGCACTTACAAATACTGAAAGTCTCTTTCTTTGGCTTACATGAAGGTCGAAAGTCGGCTTTTGAGCATTCTTTCTGCATCAGCCCTACCCCTTCATTTACTTCTGTGCTCGTGTGCACCCACTCTGCTCCCCACTTCACTAACGTGAACAAGAAGAGAATCAAGCACCCATTCACACCTGTGTGAAGGACACATCTAAGAGCACTGAAATAATAAACTTCTTCAATGCTTGTATTTCGGCTTTCAAAAAAACCTGACGATTCAAGACAGCATTTCTAGTGTAAGGAGGAGTGCAATCTGGGGTGAAAGTTACACTTTGCACCATGTGAAATAAAAACGCAGTCTATTTTATGATGGCCTGAGATGATATTTTCTGTAATTGGGCTAGTACTATTGAATTAACATGGGAGAAAAGCCCTCCAACTCAGATGCATCAGGAAGAAAGCTACCAGTTCTCATTTATATCTAGTACATCGCACTGCAGTGAGAGGCACACGAGAGCTACATCAGGGCCAGCCCAAATGATCTGTAGGGTGTTCGCTGGCGACTTGACAAGCGTTGCCACAGGTTTGTTTGCTCAGATTGATCTAATTCAGCCGAAGAATTCAAACACCAGGTTTTACTGGCAAGGCTCGATCTTGAGAATATCACACAATTGTACAGTACTTGAAATAACAACTTTTTATGTCTTTGGAGATACCTGGATTTTAATCAGTTGAAATTGGCTTTTTTGGAAGATACAGGGTTGTAGATTAGTCACAAATTAAGCTTCCCTGGAGTCTTTAGTTTCCAACTGATTCAGTGTTAATTTTCTGACTTTCAGTGCATTTTTAATAAAAACCAGAAATTATTAATGTATGGGGAAATTTTCAGTGTTAAAATGGTAGAAATTTGAAAAAAATCAATAAAAATGGTAAAAAATAAAAAATATTTTCTTAAATGCTTTAGTTTTTTATTTTATTTTTTAATTTTAATTTTTAATTTTAATGCTTTTTAAAAAAAATAACCTTTCAAAATATATTTTACATTTTTTAACTTCTTGGCATATTTTAAAATGTTTTTAATTTAATTTTTAATTTAACTTTTTTCCTTTTTTCAAAATTTTATAAGTTTTTTAGATTTTTTAAAAATTCTTTTTACAATTTTTTCTTTTTTTTAATTAGTTTTTTGACATTTCTGTGGTTTGCCCTGCATAACTGTGAACACTTATGTGCAACAGCTTGAAATGTTATGTCTGTGGACAAATAATTGCATGAATAACAGAATTCCCAGTCTTGCTCTAGTGTGGCAGAACACTAAGCTTAGAAAGTCCTTGGTTCCTGGCATGAGCCAGGGAACTCCGTATGCTCACTTTGTGGTACAGAAAAAAATCAAAATCCTGAGGCACATCATAGAAATCTTATTCATGGTTTTTTTATAGAAAACAATATAGAAAAATACACAAATGGGGAGGGAGAGTAAGAATTTGGAGAGAATGGTGCATCTTTTAGCCTGCAAATTGTGTGTGCGTGTGCATGTGGAGGGGAGTTATGTCTCCCCCCACCAAAAAAAAATTCTTCAAAAGCAAAAATTCCACAGTGTTAATCCATTCTCATAGCAAGAACAGAAAATGGCACATCAATTATTTGTCCTGACAAACTAGGGAAAAGCACAATCTCATTACCAACTTAATCTTCTGGTGCTTCTTGGATGCGGGACAATTGATTCTATCAATCTAGAAACAAAAGGACTATTTGGGGGGCAATTATTCAAGCTCAAATACGCTCAACATATGAAGTGAGTTGATATATCTACATACGAGAAACATTTCCAGTTAAACTTACCTTAGCTGCCTCCTTGGTCACAAGTAAGAAAAAATGGTGCTCTTTTTTAGAGCACCTTTATAACGAGTTATACACCAGCTGTATCCCACAGGAGGTGGCAATCACAGAATCACAGAGTGGCTGAGGTTGGAAGGGACCTCTGGAGACCGTCTAAGTCCAACCCCCCTGCTCAAGCAGGGTCACCTAGAGCACATTGCACAGGATTGCATGCAGGCGCGTTTTGAATATCTCCAGAGAAGGAGACTCCACCACCTCTCTGGGCAACCTGTTCCAGTGCTCTGTCACCCTCACTGTGAAAAAGTTTTTTCTCATGTTCAGATGGAAGTGTCTGTGTTTCAGTTTGTGCCCATTGCCTCGCGTCCTGTCGCTCGGCACCACTGAAAAGAGTCTGGTCCCATCCTCTCGACACCCTCCCTTCAGATACTTGTACACGTTGATAAGATCTCCTCTCAGCCTTCTCTTCTCCAGGCTAAACAGGCCCAGCTCTCTCAGCCTTTCCTCATAAGAGAGATGCTCCAGTCCCCTAATCATCTTAGTAGCCATATGCTGGACTCTCTCCAGTAGTTCCATGTCAGATGGCCTTCAAGATTTCAAGGTCAATGAGAAAACACAATTTCTTTGCATTTTGATTTAAATGTAATTCCCATGATTCCTGGGGCTCATGGATACTTAAGAGGGACATACGCAGGAAGAGAAGTTTTCATAAAAACATCAGAAAGAGGAAAAATTAAGAAGCAATTGTTAAACTCCCATGAAAAGCAGAGAATACAGGCATAGCTCATGTGTCCTGAATTTCAATAACTATTTCCTTGTTTCATCAATGGCACCAACCAAATCGCCAATTCACAAAAAATTCAAAATTCATCAATTTACAGTAACTTAGTAAAGGCCTTTTGTTGCTGGAGAGAAGATAGGTAAAGGCTGGCCAAAAGATGGAGACCTTATAGAAAAAGTTGAAGATTAAGAAGATAAGGTAGTGCGGGGTTAATCTGGTGATAATTATCTGAAGAAATCCCATTTGCATGGTGTTCAAGGGTAGGGACAAGCTCTTACTCTCTAGGCAGACCTCTAGTGTGTCCTGACGCATTAGACGCACGTTTTGGCAGCAGGAAGCTGGTTTTACTTTCACGTGTAACATTTGGCATGTTAGGACAGTTAATTTTTTGCATTGATCCTGATAGCTCCTGTCATTCAGCGACGGCTGGGTGGCAGCTGGCCTAGGAAAGGCCGGTGGTTAGCAAGCTGTTCCCATCCGTGCTCACTCACTCCGCCCGAAGGGCTGCGGGATACTCGGATCAGCTCATCCAGCAGACACAGACACCAGATATCCATCACTGGAGGCAGCGTGAGTCAGCGGGAATAATGAGTGCCGTAAAGCCCTTCAAACGTGCCAAGCCTCAGGCATCGGTGGTACAACCCTGCCACCCAGAACAAGCCAGCAGAGTACTGAGACAATCACATCCAGCAAGGTGCCATATGGCTCTCCAACTTGGAAGTGTCCCCCAAGACAGGGAAGGGACATTCACCTGAGCCTCACTCCCGGATCATGAGCACTTTTGCACCTGCAGCGGATTAACTGCTTCCTGCTTTGTGAATTCCTCCATATTTCAAGGAGAGGCAGTGGCAAATGCCAGTCTAGCCAGCTCACCTTGAGTGTGTGAAAGAGGAGGGCGCACTGAGCTGGCCTTTCATGGAGAAAAACTAGAGCTTTTTCCCTGATCAAGGGTCCAATACGTGTATTTTGGGGACACCATCATTGCACAAGAAGTCACGTGAGAGAGTGCTTAGGAAGCCAGACGCTCCGCCAAAGAAGAGAGAGGTCTGGCTCTCTGGGTTTAGAACTGGAACTGATTGGTGTCCTCACTCAAGAGCGAGCTTTTTAAGTACATTGTGTATTATTTGCTACCATCTCCCTGTATCTCTTTTTGTAATTACTACAGGCAACAGTGCAATATTTTCAGTGAGCAAATAGCAACCAGTAAGTTCTTGCTGCAAGCTGTCTGTGCATCTTCATATAGTGGAAGTAGCAATGATGTAGATAACTGGATACTACATGCATAGCTACCGAGCAGTTATTAGTGCAGTTAAATATTCTGCTCCATTCTGTACCGGAGCAAACCAGGAGGCAGACTTCTCTCTTCAGATTTGCTGGACTATAGACTGGCAGAGAATTCCCTTGCTCAAGCTAGCCTAGCCTTGAAAAACAAAGGGCTAATGAATTCCCAAATGTCGTTGACAGCAAGATTAGTAGTGGTATTGTTCTGATAACACACTGCACCAAATTCATTGCTGTTCCATCGTTTCTGCAGGATACTTGATTTTAGCATGGGATCTGGGAAGTCAGAATTTGACCAAAATGACCAGTGTTTCTGCCACCCACTATTCCCCCACTGCCAAAATGACCTCTGTTCCTGAGGCCCAGGCTCTGTCCCCTTCTCCCTGATGACAGTTGCAGGGGCCGTGCAAGATTATATGGAAAAATACATCAACATGGCACAATCTTTCTGTTCGTATCCACTGAGGACCTGGCTGAGGACCTCCATAATTACCCAGCCCCTACATCACTGAAGTGCTGGCAAAATCTGCCAAGAACGTGAGCTGTTATCACCAATGCCACACGCTCTCCAACAAAACCGTACTCCCCTTGCATGGTACTGTACATCCAGTGACAGATATTCCCAGGCAATAAGTGTGTTAACGACTTTGTGCTAGTCAACACGTTGGCCGGCAGCAATCATACAGAGCACCCACATTGGGAGGCTTCTTTTTTCTTCCACTGCAGCTGCCCAGCTCTAAGAGGCTCTGGCAGAGCCTTGCGGTTCCCCCCAGCAGCGAGGCAGAGAGGTGGGGAGCGGGACACCTGAGTGGGACACTCAGGGAGAGGCACCTGAGTATCTTCGGAGTTTGCTCTCTGCCTTTGCCATCAAAAGCCTGACCGCTGGGCAGCGACGTGATCAGGTAAAACCGTCTGTGCAGGAGCAGCTGTTCAGTGCCAGACCTCTCAATGACTTTGCTAGAAAGGCATTCGTGCTGGCCATTTTGCTCTTGAATTTCTGCACCTAGATGTGTATCTTCCAGGAGCTACTACAGAATAACTTTCCACAAACGGACCAGCAACGGCAAATCTATTTCTGAATCCTAATAATTTCTACGTGTTGCTACTGCACACTGTTTTGCTACCACCAGTTCCTTAAGGCAGTTTTGCCCAGCACTATTTAAAAGGAAAATATTCACTATGGCCTGAGGGAAATGGAGCATGGAAGTCCCGTTATCACTGACAGAAGTTTTGCTTCTAATTCCCCATCTGCTCTTCTGAATGTTAACCTCCAGTACTGGCATATAAGCTTAAATGATAAATAGGAATTCCAAATAGAAGGCAACAAATTATTAGTCAGCTAGGCTGGTGGTGTCTGCAGAAATGTGATGTGGGCACTCATATTTCAAGAGAGGGAAATTATATGAGAAAATAATGCCAAAGTTATGTTGATGGAGGGAAAATGCTAGCACAGAGTTGTACACTATAAAGGGTCAAAAACAGATTTATCTTTTTTTGATCTTTAATCCATGTGAGATTCTGCACAGCTCCTCTTTCCTATTCTTATTGTTTTTCACGTTTAGCAGCCAAATAAAATAGCACACAAGGCAAGAAATCTGAGAAGAGAGTAATAATGTGATGCATAGTGTTAACTCTCTGGTTTTGGAAAAATCCATTTATCTTGGTTAAATGAAAGCTTAGCCCAAGTACTAACCCAAGTAATCATGATTAGGGAGAGAAAAAGACATTCACCTCCTTAGAAACTCAATACTCTTCAACAGTAATAGCACTGCAGTGACATTGTTCGAAACTGGACACTTGCTGTAATTAATATAGATTATTGCCATATGAGGAAAGGAGGCATCTGTGCTGCTTCTACCATTGTTTGCATTTCTAGACCAGGTATGAGACCAAAATACGTTGGGTTTATGTTTTGTGGACATGACCCTTTCACTGTTTGGAGCAATCTGCTGCCCTGAGAGGACTGCAGAGATTTTGTTCTCTTTGTTGTTTCAAAACTGTACAGAGGGCATTGCATATTGCTTTTTCTAATGGAGACTTGGTTTTTGTTCTTTCTCATTATCTCTTTTCCTGACTTTCAAGTAAAATTGGTTTTGTGCTAAAAAAATGTATTACAAGAACACATCTATGCAGACCCTAGGTGCTCAAGCTATTGGGTTCCGAAGGAGGCTAAATTTGCATCCACACCAGCCAGTGTATCATGCACTGAATCCATCCACAAAGGAGGTGACTTAGTGCTGACACCAATTTTTGATCTAATGGACTGGTGTAGCACTGTACTAGGCCCAGCTCCTCAGCCTTTCCTCAATAGTCATTCGACTCCACCAGATTTCCCACCCAATTCATCCAACCATTTCTGTAGATTTTGTGACTACTGTTCTGCAATATGCAGGCTTTCCTTCCCTCTCTTGTGTGTGCACATGATTATTATCTTTTAGGTTGTATTCCCTGTCTTTCTAATCCTCTTCTTTATTATAACCCATTTCATTTCTAACTTTCTCCCAGTCCTGTTCATCAGGCTGGATTTGATCTGTGCTTTAACTGTACCTGAATCCATCAGAAATGCTTTCTTCTTCTTACCCTGGAAATTGTTCTCTGGGGCATGCATCTTCCTTAAAGTAATCAGGATTTTGCAGTATTCTGATGAGGCAGGAGACTCTTACCAATAGGCAAGGCAAATGGGGAGCTGTAGAGAGCACATGCAAGAGTTCAGTGCTAGACAGAGATGTAACAATTTTATCTATAACTTAGACTCAATAAATAGGCAGCTGCTTCTATGGAATTGCAAGAGAAAAAATCAGGACACTCATTCAGGTCCGTGGAAATTACATGAAATTTATGTGTAAAAAATATATTTCCAGTGCTTTTCTATAACTTTAGGACACAAAATTGTTTTGTGAATTTGATGCAACAGCTGATCATATCCAAAGTGCCACAGATAATTAGTCTGTATCATGAAAGGATAAGGAAGCACCAAGGAGTATGCAGCAAAATTTAATCTTGTGTAATAAGACAAAGGGGAAAGATTCTCATGAGATCTGAGCTGGATGTTCGGTGGGTAGAGGAGGTGCAGCAGCCATGTGGCAGAAGACTTGAGCTCAGGCTCCTCCTGTTCCTCTCACCTGGTGATCTCAGAGCATTTACTGATCTCTGTTAGCTGTTTCTTTCATCTCTCAGCATGTTTGATATAACATATTTCTTTGACAGCCAAGGAAACTGAGGCAGCACAAAGTCAAACAACTTGCCTGAATTGCCCAGACACTCTGTGGCAAGGCTTCCTGTTCTCTGGCCACTGTTTTTGATCAGATTTCTTCCTAATTTACCTACGCAAAGTCAGTGCGAAAGTGGTTGTGTGTATTTGTAAAGTAGCCTTACACCGACACCTAAAGGAGGAAATCAACCTGCTTACCAGGGGGCAGTGTGATTTGATGGACCTGAGCAACGATCTGAGCAAAGGGAAGAATGGTCTGAAGAGCCTGTATAAATCGTCTCCTTTATCTGTGCCTCAGTTTGACACCTGCACTTTTGCAGTAATAACAGACATCCCTGAATAAAGGTCTTCAGTAAGATGTGACATGTGAAACCTAAGTAGCGCTCTAGTATTCATATATATCTGTACATCCGTTAGCAATGCACACATTTGGCCAGCTGCAGATTGCTAGATCCTTGCAAAAATTAACAAGCCACGAACTGCAGACCGCTGTATTTCACTACGCAAAATGAAGTCAAGCAACAGCTAAAACTGGGGAGCGGAGGAGGGAAAGGGGAGACGAGGAGGCAGACCAAAGGCAACACAAGAATTGTATTTATTTTTTAATCCCATCTCTTTTAGTGTCTGTGATGAGCGCTGTAACTAAAGGAATCTAACTGAATTAGAATTTCAATATGTCCTGAGCAGATTGTAGCCATTTCCATTCATGAGCAGCACGTCCCAGCTGTAATTGCCTGCTTGCTTATCCACACAGCTCTTTACAGCTAATCCAAATGCAGACTTGAAAATAAATAATGCCAGAGCATTCACTTCCCACTGGGCAGTAGTTTTAGCATCGCCTCTGCCTTTGCTTTGTTCCAGTTGGTGCTCTCGATGGCATAGGAACCGACTCAAAGGAGATAAAAGATGATTCACCCGCTCAAAGAATTAGGTGAAGAGAGAGGAAGAAAAACCACTCCTGTTGTACCTGCCCTGGCTGTTTGAGCTTTTCCTCTGGGTGCTGCTGTGCAGCTGGTTTATCTCCCTCCCGTGCTCCCCCCTCACCTCTCTCCCCAGCTGTACCTCTCTGTGATCTGCTTCTCCTCCGTCACTTCCCCAAGGGACGTCGGTGCCATCCCCTTCCCACACAGCTCATCACAAATCCTCTCCCTCTGCTCCCACCCTTAAACACAGCCATCATGGTTTTAGCACTGCTTTCCTGAAATGAAACACTCTATTCAGGGACATTTAAAAGCCAGGTGGGCACAGAGGTGGTCTCCTTTCTGGAAGTGTATAAAACTTAGGCAAGGCTCTGCCTTTGCTCTCTGACATGAGAAACTGTGTGTCTTGGCTTTTCTCCATCCTTCCTGGTTGTAAGGAATGTTGTCCACCATCTTTTAGACTATTTTCATCACTATGTCCCATCTTGGATAATTATACCTCTGCTTCTGAAGAAATGGATTTGGAGCACTCACTTTGAAAGATAGCTTTGCCACAGACTTCCTGGGAGACTTTGGCCAAGTCGCTCAGCACCCTCTGTGCCTCTGTTTATCATCTGTAAAAAGACAGTGCCAACACTCTGTTGCTTTAAGTTTGGCATGTAAATACCGGGGCTCTGAGGTGGCAGCGGTGCAGGGACACCCGAATACATAAGGGGAACCAGTCGTCTGTAGAGTCAGATGACACTTCACTCCAGCATATTCACAGGTGTCCAGCTCCTACTCTGCAACCAATTATTTTTAGAAATTGTCTTCTTAGTGTCCAGAAGAAACTGAGCTTTCCCTAAGATCTGGTGAAGCGCGTACCCACAGAAGTGTGGCTGGGGAGAAGGTTGTTCCCTCTCCCAAGGAGACCGACTTCAGTGCAGAGCTCAAGCTGGAAACATCTCCCAGCCCCTAGAAGCGGAGGAGCAATGCTGCAGTGAACATCCACTCCATTTCTCTTCCCTCACGCTCGCTCTCTCTGTTCCTCATTGGGTTTAGCATGGCATGATGGTGTGAGGCAGACCACGTTTACTATCACCCATTTGCTCTTAGCCAGCCAATCTGGTCCAAGGCTGTATAGCTTTTTTGGTGCAGTGCAGTGCCTAAGGTAATATATCCCTCAGCAATTACAGAGATGTATGCTAAGCTTTAAAGGAGCCTAGCCTCACGCTAGGTAGCATAGCACTTTCATTGCCTTCGTTCTCACCACCAGCATCTTTCCTTATCCGTGTAAGGGTACAGGGTCTTTGGCAGAGCAGGTCTCCCCATAAACCTCTCCCAGCCAGACTGACTTGGAATGTGTTGCAGTGGGGTGACCCGATGCCTGCCACTGCTGCACCCCTCTCAAAGCTGGCCCTTTTAACAAGCAGCCTGTGCCCTTCTCTGAACCCAGAGAGCAGTTGAGATGATGAATATAGTGCTTGTCCAACATGTCAGTTGCTGCATAAATTCAAGTTCATTTACAACTGACAAAGCACAGAAAGCTAAAAATGTCTGCAGAGTCCTGACAGGCAGAGGGGACAATTATCCCCAGCTGTTCCTCAGGAACGCTGATCCCCAGCGACTGCAACGTGCCAAGAGAGCCATTGCCTCGTGCTCGGTCTGCACACTCACCAGCACCAAAATGTGATGATGGTAAAAAAGGGCTGGCTCTTCTTTAGATGTTCTGATACGTGAAGCTGGCCTTCTTCAACTCAAAACCTAGGTGGAGAGCTCGGCTCTGAGCTCTGGGGAGATTTAGAAGGGCCAAAAATAGAAGTGAATTCATTAACGCAACATCATTAGCCATTAGTCTTCCAAAACTCTTGTCAGTATGTTAACACCAGTTCCCCATTGTCCAGTTTTTCCTTGCCATAATGAAGAACCCCAATTTCAAGGTCATCTGTCGGTTGGATTAGTCGGTTAGTATAGCTGGAGCTCCTGAGATACTCCAAAGAGAACAGTTATTTATGTTGCTCCCTGTCCCACACTGTGCCTATTAGCTTGCATTACAGCAAGGTCCGGTCATGAGGCAGAAATACACCATCTGATATTGCCATTGCTGCTTCACGATTTAGTGTTGCTGCTGCCAGGGCATTAAATGTTCCCTAAGTGGTAGCTGTCTTCCACTAATGCAGATGCATTTCTTTTATGAGTTAGTTTATTGCTCTTCTTAGTCCATGCTGGCTGTTCTTCTGTTTCCCAGCACCCCTGATTAGCAGTGGTACTTATTTACTGTTATGGCCACAGACAAGTAGAATTAGGGCAAGCAGATACTGTGCTCAGATGGAGACCTGCAGAGAAAACAGGTATTTTGACAATTCAGGAAACACTGTTCTCTGAATTGTGTCAGAAGAGGGGAATTGACAGTTAGGTACTCACCTGGTTTTTCTTTTGCAACTTCAGGGCACTGCTAGTTAGCGAGATCCACCCTAGTTCATGCATGTGGGGACTTTTGCGTCACACCAGACCTTCTTTCACCCAGCCAGAGCCCAGCCGCATGGTCAGCACAGTGGGTCTCACTCAGATATCCCAGGCAGGCACTTGCTCAGTTCTCCCCCTTCAGCTGGGTCTCTCCTCACCCTGCCCCTGCTGCAGCTCTGCTTAATCTGCCCTTTTGCGTTTCATTGAGAGCACCATGTCCATCGGCTGCTCTGATCCCTGAGCCCTTGCACAGACCAAACTGCCATGGACCATACCTGGGAGACCATACCGCAGATGTCACAGGTTCTGCATTTAGTCCTGGTACCTTCTCTTACATTCCTTGAATACTAGGACTAGAAAACTCCTGAATCAAGCAGGCAGCATCCTAATTAACTCTTCCACTCTGCCTGGTAAACTCTTCCATGTAACATTAATGCTAGACTACCTGATAGTCAGGCTACACTTTACAGAAGAAGTTCACCAGGCCATTTTATCTATACTCCCATCCTTCATCATACTATACTTCTCCCTGTTCTATAGCTCAGCAAAGCCATGGGAAAACACAGAACCATCAGACGTGACAGTGGATAAGACTTATCGGGGCATGAAGTCTAGCTGCCTGTTTTAGGAAATTCACCTCAGACTGTACCATCTTCTCCCCACGTGCTGCCTTTGATGCCTGGTTTCTGTCTCTTCCTTTTTTTCACCAGCAATGGTGGCTAGGCCCATCCTAAAAGCAGGCTATCCGGCCATGAAAGAAACTCAAAAATCTCACATCACTCAACAGCAGCCGTCCTGCTGTATCCACCAGGTGGATGGTAACCTGCCCTATAGGACTATTCCCTCCAGGCTTCTAATAGTCAAAAAACAGCTTGAAGCACTTTTTCCAAATTGTTTTTAGCACGTATTATTGTGACTTCAGGTACTCGTTCTGTTCAAACAATAGCACAATCCACTTTTACTTTAAACCCTAGGCTGACATCCTGTGGTGTAATAAGTTTCACACCCTTATTACTTGTTGCATAAGCAAAGTAGTTTGTCAGAAGCTGACTCAGAGAGGCATTGGGTTAAAAAGTAGTACTACTACTTGTTTTCAAAAAAGAGACGGGACATGGAGGGAGAGTGGTTCACAGCCGTGCCTTAACTCCAGGTAAGAGAAAGGCACCACAGTTTGCTAACTAACCTCCTAAAGCAACACACCGTCATGCAGGTTGTAACTGTTCTGCACTAAGAGTCCTCCTGAAAGGCCTTCAGAGAAGGGTCTTGGGAAGTTCATATCACCGCTCTTCTGCGAAAGGCCTTTAGCTTACAGCTACCCCCCACACCTAAAGGAAACAGGGACTTGAGTCATTTACATCTGACCCCTGGGATGGCTGCTGTGATGTCACCAGTGTTACAATTTTACACAAGATTAGGTGTGTAATTGTGTGTTAAAAAGTGACGGTTAGCTTGGATTGCCCAGCTAATGAAGCAGGCAGTATTAATGATATCACATACGGACTGCTCCATGGCACTGGCGCTATAAGAGAGTCTGACATCGCTCTAACTGCGAGGGGAAGAAAGACACCCCTTTTCCTCCTCTTGCGTCCCCTCGCTGGGGCAGACACCTCTCCAGCCCAGGTGCTGCCCCTCCAGTGCTTCGGTGATTTGCTCTGGAGCTTGTGACTCTGCCTCCCTGCTCTGGCAGCCCTGCAGACTCAAACAGGCGGCAGAAGCCCCTGATCACTCTAATGCGTGCTCAAGTTTTGCTTAATTAAGAGCAGATTCTCTGATAAAGTTCACCCAAGTCTCCCACAGGCTCTGGGACCATTCAGGCTGTGTCAGCACAGCCACCAGGCTTTGCAGTGGTGCAACTCACCCAACATCTTAAGGGGAGCGGTGGCAAATATATCATTTGATCTTTCAGCAGTAAGAAAGCCTTAGCCTGGCACAGGCCTCACTCTGATGGGGCCCCCAGGCCCTCGGATAGTTGCTCTGAGCCCTTTTGCATTACTTGCTGCAGAAATACCAGCTCGCTCAGTGCTGGCTTGGGGGCCTCTGTTTTAGTCCTGTCTGGGGTAGTGTGGTCACAGTCTTACCTACTAGAGTGAAGATTAGTCCCAAGGTCCTGTAACCCAAATTCCTGGCACTGATCACTGTAAAAACACTTCTTAGTAGGTAGCTACATTGATTAGATCCTGGCAACAGCTCTTCCAATTTCTAAACTATAGCTATTTCAGGGAAGAAATGCCTCTTGTTATTGTTATTTCCCAATACTCAAGCACAGTGTTTGTAAGGCAAGAAAAGCCTCCGCCATGGCATTCAGAGCTGCAGTGATGTCCATCGAGTGGGGGAAAGGGACAGGGGAGGTTTCCCTCTTTCTGCCTCCCTTCTTTTTGGCAGCTTCAAAAAGAGCCCCTTTCTCATCTAATTTGCTGCCCATGAATGCAGCACAAATGCTTTGCCGGATATTCTTATCTGTCACTTCAAGTAAGGCCCCTACCTGCGAGCCCCGGTCCCAGTTCGGCTGGGCAGGCGCCGGTGCTCAGCTTGGCACCGAGCACCAAGCAGCCTGCCGAACGGGCATGGGCACGTCCCCGGCGTCTGCAGCAGCCCTGTGCATCTCGCACAACACCCGCAGCCTCCGCAGGGGAGAAGTTGGTGTTGGCGTTCAGAGAGAAGCACAGCTCGTACCCCCTGTCCTGCAAAGCGGGGTGCAATGGCTCGGGGTGCAGACTTGGGCAGGGACTGAGATATGTAACCCGCTGCGGGGCTCTGAGCTGACTCCAGAGGGAGAGCCCAGTCCCTTGGTGCCCATCAGCCTGGCTGTGGACGGGTTTTGGCTCCAATCCATGTCAGTTTTTCTCTGCAGCTGCCTCAACTGGATTTATTCTCCCAGGTTCACCACTGTGCAAATATTGAAATTAGCCCTTTGCATGTTTATGTAGATAGTGACTTTACAGACTTTTTCAGGCAAAGAGCACTGAGGACTTCATGCCTTCTCCGTCTCTGCTGACAACATCAACAGCTAGGTTCATTTTTCTGTGAGCTAAAGAATGGCACCAATGTATGAAAAACTTCCACATTAAAGCATTTAGTATCTGGAATATTGCAGAAAGTCTTTCTCTGAGTGCAGTAAAAGCACAAAGCACTGTGCAGTGAAATAGTACGAAATACGACCTCACCAAGAAGGGCTCAGTTCAAGATCAAGATTATAACTAAGCCTCACGAAAACCAGGAGCAGACCAGGAGGAGCTACTAGGGGAGCTGTGGCCCTGCACTAACACTGTCCAATACAGCCTATGCTTCAGGCCTGGCAATGAAGTTGCCACCTGGAAAGATGGCTGTTCAAAATCAGTTGGTCTAGGGTAACCAAATCCGCTAGGAGCAATATAGAGAGAGTGAATCTGCTTTGAATCAGAGCAAGAGAGCAGCTGACTTCCTGAGGTTCTTTCAACCCTGTATTTCTGATTCTGTGAGATCTAATTGAAGTAAAAGATCCAAATTCAGTCCTTAAAATGAAACTCCTTAAACTTTTCCCTTCTTTGGAAGAGGGCCCTGAAGGCCCAAGAGGAGAATGCTGCAGAGCTGATGCCCCACGTGAAACAAGGAACCCCCTGGGCATGAGCCTATTCTAAGAGATTTTAGAAGAATCACAGGTTAGGACTTCTCATGGAAGGAGAAAGTTTATGCTTGAAAGACACAGAATGGAAGGTGATATTAGGAGCACTACAAGGGCTCTAGGAAGAAACCACAGAAGTGGGAATGGGAAAGGAAGATGAAGAAAGAGTAAATAAGGTGATAGTAGGAGGAAATTCACTGGAGTCCAGTTCAAAAAAATCAAGAAAAACACACTTTGTTTAGCTTCTGAGACAGCTGTAATTGGTCTGGCCAAACAGACCACAGACAGTCATTTCAAAAGTTATTGGACAGCTGTTTCTCTATGTGAAAAAGCATCTCTGAGACATCAGATACATTTCCATAAAACAATGCATTACTCCTCATACTTGTGCCTTATTCAGATAAACACGTTCCTTGAGAGCCTCACCTCACTGAGGGCTACTGTACAACCAGTTAACTGTAATGAACATGCAATGACCATTTCCACCCAAAAATACTACCATAAAAATTGGATGTGCCTATTATCTTTTCTTAAATTACCAATAATCTATTGTTGATGGTGCAAATCTTTTGCAGTGCTGAGCGTAGCTAAGCCCAGTTAGCTAGGATCACATTTTATCAGAGTGTCTAAAAAGATCTACCACTCCTTCCCCTCAATCTGTCATTTCCATTATTTTACGTATCACCCTGAGTTAATAAATGGTCCATCTTCAGAGCTCTCTGGGCACGGCCACAGGGGACTTGGCACAATGGACATAAGGTGGTCTGCTGCTGCATTTGAAATGGGCAGTGACAGAGATTATCCCTCTTCCCCCAGGTCCTTCCATCGTCCCACTGCAGCGAGCAAACCCAACACTGGGCAACCCTCTAAGATGTTTATCTGGACCAGTGGCCGGAGCTCTACATCTTACAGACATGATGAGAAAAGGTAAATGGCATCGCTGCTGATTGTCTCTTATGGGTTTTAAATTTTGGGGAGTGCGACCTGCAGCTTCTCTTCCCTGGCAGTATTGGGGGAGGGAGAAGGGATGCAAGGGGTGTCCCCCCCTTTCCTCTCACTCCTCCCAGTTATTGCTCCACTGAGAACAGGACCAGCTAATAAATGTCAGGGCTAACATGCCAAGCCAATAAAGAGTGGAAGGACGATGCTAGAGGCATGGCCACAGTCTTCCTTGCCGCCAGGACATCAGCAGCACACAGGGCCCAGCTCTGGGGCTGGCACACATTGTCAAGCACACTAATCCCCAGCCATGAGTGTGCAACCCCAGCCCCAAGCCCAGCAATGGCTTTATGCCCTCTCCAGGCATCCCACTTGCAGGCATGGGCCCATCCTGCAGCCCCCCAACTCTCACCCCTTCAGACAACTCTCAAACACTGTACAACTTTTATGCATCTGGATGATACATCCAACTGCCAGACATGTTTTCTGTTTATTTGCATGTGTGTGTGTGTGTGTGTGAGCGTGCGTGCATTACATTGTACAATAGCTGGTTGATGACAAGCAGCATGAAAGTGAGCTGATTACTGCGAGACTGTCAGCCCACTTAAGTGGTGTTGCTGGAGGGAATAGGCTGAAGGAGACAGAGGAATAATGTGAGTCACTGGATTTCCCAGGGGAGCAAGGAACTACACAGAAGAGGAGGAAAGGGAGGGAGAGGTTTTAAGTCCACAGACAAAGACAGCACTCAGTTGGGAATGAGAGAAGTTAAATATCACTGATGAAAGAACAATTGTCTGTAATGCCCAGATTCATCCTTCCAAAATCTCCCTCCTTTGTAGTGAGATTTGCTGGACAGCTTGTTTTGTCACAACTGGACACATTTCCCTTTCTTTTCTTTTCCTTCCCCCTACTCCCCCGTGCCTCCTCTCCTTCAGTTCCCCTTGCAGTCACTATTAAATGTGATCACAAAAAATCAGACTCCAGTGAAACAAAAACAGAGGTCAATGTATCTACAGTGCCAATTAGCAAAACACACTCCTCAGTCATTCTAATGAGACATTACCGCTGGTATCTGCTAGGGAAAACGTGCTTGTGAGTTCAGGCACTAAAGCTGCCCTCAGGATGCTGAGTTTCTTTGGAGAATTGGCCCATTTGCTGAACTCTTCTGCAAAGGCTACACAGGTGTTCAGCTCTTTTGGTAATCTGATCCCAAACAGATATTTTAAAGAACAAAGGCCAGCTTGGCAGCGGGTTTCCATGGTGTCTCAGTTGGAGTTAGTTATCTAATTGCCTGTTGTACTTCTGAGAGTCCCCTCTTTAATTGAGTTTTCCCCAGGCAAGTGGTCTTCTGTGTTAATACACTGTCATGAACTGGATGGTCCAAGGTTAGATACTTGCAGGATATATCTGCCCACATGTTGAGCTGGCTGGGAGCCATGTGCCCCTGATTATCATGGCCTTAAGCTCATACCATGCCTTTGAACAGGGCTTATTAGCTTGAGCTGAGCACAGTGCTAAACAGGGCTCACTGGCTTCTGGTCAGCTTAAACCCTGGGCAGAGCTAGGGAGCAGTACCTTAGCACTTACACACTGGTCGTGGTAATTTCAGGTGCCTTCTCAAGCAATTGGGTGGGTTTATTTCCCAGGCAATCCTGCAGAACCGTGCAGAAAGCTTGTTCATACCCTGCGAGTGATAAAAAAATGCAGGAGCAAATGGGAGGAATAGAAAATGGAAACAGGATAGTGCTGACGGCAGCCTCAGGACTGCAAAGGAGAGGTGTTAACACAGAGCAAGTGTTGCTGACGGGAGGAACTCATCTGCTAGCAGTTGGCGGTGATTTTAACACATGTAAGGTCACCAACATAATCACTATGTCTAACAGGCAGTGCATTTTAGAGAAATAACTTCCCCTAGATGACCCTTTCCTAGGAATTTTTGTTGTTTAAGCTTCAGACAGGAAGACTGTTAGCTGGGAGAGCAGATTTTTCTCCTAACACACCTCACAGCTGCAGACTTTCAAAGGGTCACACTGGAATAATACCCAGCTCCAGGGAAATGTCACTTGCATGGAGGAATCACCTCCTCTTGTGTGAAAGGTGGTTCATGGCATGTGCTTTTGCAGGACTGAGGCTAAAGCTGTGTATTTCATGGGTTTGTTTTAGACATGTGCTATTTCCCAGCTGCCACTTTTTAGGTTTTGGAAACCTAGTCAAGCCACCTTTCTTCTTCAGCTGTCAGTTATGTTTTTCACAACATTGTAGGCTTGGAAAGCTAAAGCACTGGTTCGGTTTGATTCACTTCAGTCCAATTTGGTGGGGATAAGGGAAGGAATCAAGTGAACTTGTTTTCCCTCACCCAAGGTCTGTTCTTATCGAAAGGAATCCTGCTACAACCATCACTGAGATTTGTATAAGAGCTCTAGAAGTTTTCTTGTTGCCATAGCTCTAATAACAAAAATTGATGCAGCTAAATATACCCTGTAAAGAAAGATATAAGAAATAGGCCTCTGAGCAGAAAAGTCCCTGAACACGGGGAATTCTGCAGGTAATATCCAGGATTTTTTGACCTTTGTATTCAAGGATTCTGATATCAGTAGACAGCTCAGCATAAGGCAATTTGAGTGATATCTGCATAACAACTTGATATCAGAGAACTAAATGTGAATTCAAAGTCACTCAGAATAATTCAAGTGGGCACGTATTCCCACCTGACAATCCCAATGACCATGGAGTGCCAAAGGAGGCAGCGCCTCCCTCAGCTCAACTCCATGGTCCATTCGCAAAGGACAGAATTTGAGGGTGGTGATTTGTGTTTATTTTTTTTTTAAAAAGGTATATGCTTCCAGATACCTGGTTATTATAGATTCCAGGGAGGAAACTAGATTCCTTTTGCAATGTTCCTAGATCCACCCATTTTGGAGTGAAACAAGAACTGTTGTACTGCATCAGAAGAAGCATTACTTTAGCTCCCCCAGTCTATATGACAGTGCTTGATTGTAAATGCTTGGCTTATAGGACCATTCCTAATACATACCCATAAATTCATCATATCCCTGGCATTGCGAAGCTGTCCCACCCCATGCTGGCAGACCACAGAGTGCATAGGATGCATGTGGCAAGCCTCATCCTGCGCAAAACCTAGTGCTAAGAGGTCACATCCCTTGTAATGGTAAAAGAAACAGCTCCTTGCTGCAGCAGACATGAACAGGTTTCTTTATTAAGGCCAGTACTCTCCAAAGAGCACTGTAATTCTCCTTGACTGTCTAATATTCAAGTTGACTAAACATACTCCGGGCTGCCTAATTTCATCACACAGGTTGTCCCTAAACATTCATCCAGAGATCACATAAGGAATTGATGACTCCACTGCAGAGGGATCCCTTCACTGCTGCTACGTAGAGAGAGGCAGAGGGGGGGATCTCTGCTCTGTCCCCACGCAAGGCACAGTCATAGCTGAGATTTCCTCTCTATGCCGCTGTACGGGTAGAGCAGCCAACCCGTATCCTGTGAGCAACCTGGCGAAAGGAACCTGGAGGCATAACAGGGGTGAACTTCAGTTCAGGAAATCATCAGGAGAGCAAAGAGCTTTTGTCCTTGGAGGCTTACTTTCTATTGAACGTCTTTGCACTAGGAGAAGAGGCCTCATGTTCTGACACCTGGAACTTCTATAAAAACAAGCAGTGTCATATTTGGGGAGTGATCATATGTAATCACAATTACTAGGCAGAGTCACTGAGATGAGTAATGTCCAGGATGCAGTGATCTGTATTTATACAAACCGCAGCAGTCAGCTAATTGTGGCTGTGCAGCCCTTGGATCCAAAATCAGCTGGCTAAGCACAGTGCTCTTCCAGCCCAGTGAGCAGAAAGAGGTCCCTTGGCTGTGCCAAAAGTTCACACATATGCGAAATCCCACCCCAGGGAGCGACACACACACACACACAGGCCACCCCTTCATAGACCCACGCTGCAGGTGGCGGGGAAGACGAATGTTCTCCTAAAACGACTTTGCCCCTCCAGCTAAGACGATGCTGAGGCTCTTCTGTTAGCTGTAAAATACTCTACTCAAAGGCGCACATGTGCTGCATCACGTGCCCCAAAGCCAGGGCTCCCTGGGGCAAAACATGAAGACTGATAAGAGCAGAAGCTCCTGGCATCAGCAGAAACAAGCTGCCACCTCCTACAGAGCGGACGCAAGTGGGGAGGAGGAGGGATGGTTACTCAGCCTGTCTCCTGAGACTGCTTCAAGACTGGTGTGTCACGTGTTAGCACGTGCCGACACCACCGCACAGCTTGGCATATGTTATCAGATTGACTTGTTGCAGGGATTCAGGAGGAAAAGCCCTTGACAAAGTGCACCAGACTGCCACTGTTCTGTTGTTTAGGGCTTTTAATAACAAATATCAGCAACAGAGCAACCAAACAACTGCTCCTAGCATGACCCCATAGGCAGAGCTTTATTTAGCTTTATTTACCATGGCCAGCGCACCCGGGAGACCTGCTTGGCACGCAGTCTGTGCACGCTTCTGTTTGTTTGCCAGTCCCTGCTAGACAGATCTACGACATACCCTTCAGTTCATCTCTTTTACCTCTCACTGCACGTTTCTTGGCTCAAGGCCATGTAGGAGGTATTTGTAACCATTCTCAATTAGCTATTTGTTTTTAAATTGTCCATTTGTACCACTTTTACGTTCTAGCTGCTCTGGTGACATTAATGACTGATTGCACTGTGTCTGTTTTATGTCTGCGCGCTGACATAAGTTATGCTATGTGATCGGCTAATGTTCTGGAACTGCATGACAATTTCTGCCTTCCTGCCTGCTTCCATTTGGGAGCAATGCAAATCGTAATAGCAGCTCTCAGAGTTAAATACAGTTTGATAAATAATAATAGAAAACTAACATTAGATTATTATTCTACAACACTTCTTTGAAGGCAACAGAATCCACTAGTTCCCAATATATTCCACTCCCCAACACCAGGGAAAATTTCAGCAGCCTGAATTACCCTTGCATTTGTAACTAGGAAAACATTGACAAGCTTTAAAGGATGATTTTGAAGAGAAACCATGAATACCTAAAGTATATCACAGTAGGTTGAAGAAACTTTAGTGGTTCTTAGGTTTGGGAGACTATCTGACTTTAGTAGCATCTAAGAAAATTTTTTGCTATAAAACCCCACACCATATGTGCTTTTCCTGGCTATGACTCACTCATCTAAACCCAAACTCAATTCAGGTTTCAAGGATTTCATTTCTTTCTTGTTTCTACTGTGTTAATTTAGGGTTTTACATATGTCTTAACCCTGACTATATCTTTGTCCCTGTTGGTGAATGTAAGTTATGCGGTTGGTCTATCACATACTGCTTTTTACAAGGATGAGTGAAACTTGGTGGTTTCAGCTTAAATGAGTGGTGGGTTTGCTAGAACCCAAAGTGATGTTGATGTTGCTCACCTGCCATTTTGCAGACAGTAGAAGAGGAACTTCTTCCACGTGTACTACTATGTCCATGTTATGGTGGTGCCAGGGCTCAGAGGTGTGCGGTTCACATGCATCGGGTGCTGCCTGGATGATTCAAAAGAACCGTAACAGAAAACACAGGAGATTTTGACCAGCCTCAGGTCTGTAAGTACATTTTAAACCCACAAAGTTTAAGTGTGTTTGAAATGTACTCAAATATTTCCTTCTTCACCATTGTGTCCTCATGACCCATTGAATCATCAAAGGCTTGGAGATGAAAGAAAGACTTATGGTTAGAAAATGGAAAGGACTCTGCTGAAGGGGAATGGTTTGTTGTTTCTTCTTTTTAAAATCCCGGAACAAATTGCTTTGGTGGATAATTTTCTGTGAGGGTTTTCACTGTAATGAGTAAATGGGCTTCCAGAAAGCTACTTTTTAATACAGTAAATAAGCTCCCAATCAAAAACCCGCAGAAATCAATTGCAAAATCCCCCTTGTCTTTCATGAACTTTGAGTCATGCTCAGGGTGGAAAATTACCCAAATCACTAACCTGTCGGGAATCAAGAAAGAATGTGGTCCTTTCAGATAATTTTTTCCACTACTTTCTTCAGGCTATTTTCTACGTTAGCTATTGACAAGTCTTACCTTGAGTGTAAAAATCTTACACTACAATAAGTCTGTTTGCCCTGTTCAGCTGAAAAAAAGACACTTCATATACCTAAAGCTATTTTAGTGGCATAAGCTGGAATTGACAGGTCAAATGCATCTATGGTATAATTCTACTGAGCCAATGAAGCTGCACCAAAGAAGGATTTACTGAGCTGGCACAAGTGTCTAATGTTTATATTTGCAATAAGAGGTTTTTACCTTTTCAGAAATGGCTGTAATTTATTTTGGAGATGAATAAATTTCCACCAGGTCAGAGTGAACCCGTTGAAAAAGGACATCTGAGGACCCTTAAGCCTTTCTCTCCTACGAGATGGGTATGGAGGTGGAACTACCCACCCTTTAGAGGGTTCATTGATTAAATATGAACTTCACATAAGAATGTATTATTTTCAACCTCAGAAATATTTACCAAAAAATCAGGGATCACGATCTACTGGATAAAAGGAAAACAGTCACAGCCCTAAAAGCCGGAGAAGACCGGGCCATACTCCTGGGGCTGGCCATGATGGTGTGCTCAATCATGATGTACTTTCTCCTGGGAATCACCCTGCTGCGGTCTTACATGCAAAGGTAATTTCATTATGGTCACCCTCATCTCAGACTATCTGCTCCAGCTGACTTCCTCTAGCTTATTCCTTTTACTCTTTTCATTAAAGTTTTATAATCTTTCTTTTGGCCAGTGCAGGCCTGATTCTGCAGTTCCTTACCCAAGTGTAAATTAGGCATAGCTATAATGAAAGCAAGTTGAGTGATACTGGCATAAATGAGGGAAGAATTAGAACCTTTGCTTGAAAAAACATTTTAGGTTTGCCATAGTTTAACACAAGTTTAATTATAGCAGAGGGGTGGTAAAAGGCTTTGGATTCTGCGTGTACTCCCTATCACACAGTCTGGGTTGTATATAAGTCCCTGGTTCAGCTGGTGTGCTGAACCCTGTAAACCTCTTGGGCTTTGCTGTTTGGCTGTTGCTGTGAAGCCCAGTCAAATTCAGGAGGGACCAGCAAAAATATTTAGCAGCCTACAGAATAAATGCACTTTCAAATGAAAAATGGAGATTCAATTTCAGAAAGAAATCAAGCTGCTTTGTAGCATGTAGCTTCCCATGTGGGTTAATATTTTCATTCTAAGAAGTGAAATCCTACAGAAATATAGTAATTTGCTGAAAGTGAAAGATCATCTTTCATTATTATTGCACTGCACTTAATTTTTCTGAGGTCTTCTCCAGCTTCTCTGTTAAGGAGCAGAAAGTTTGATTGGTGATTCATTAGCAGTATTCGAAAGCAGTTTTCAAGCACCAGCCCTATTTAAAATCTACCCCAGACTGTAATAAGATTGTCAACAATGTTTTTTCTGCCCTAATCAGTGAAGTTATGAGAATGAAAAATGTGTAACTGTGAATCAAAACATTAGTCTGTCATGCCCAAAATCATACTCTGGCAGTGGTCAATATCTGGCATGCTTTGGCTCATCCACCCTAGACTTCTTACTTAGGCATGTATGTTAAGTGCCTAAAATTAAATAATATGAATATCCTCAGTTGTGTCATCGGTTCAGGAAAATATTCCTTCTTGACCCTGCAATGAACAGGAGAAGCCATGATGCATGAAGATCATTTGTCTTGATTTTCAGCACCTTATTTGTGTGATAAAAATATCTAATCTCTTTTTAAAATCCAGGCAACATTTAGATTTTGAAGACAGAGATCAAGCCCAGTTAGGTATCTAAGAGTATGTACATTTCCAGATTGCTCTCCCAGACCCTTTAGCAATATCAGGGTCAATTGCAGAGGCTGTTAAGGTCAAAATTGCTCATTCGGAAAGCTGATTTATATTATGAGCTATGTGAAAAATTGCCCAAACATATGGAAACACCTACAAGGTATCAAATATTCCAGCTTTCTACAAGTCTGTTGTAGGTAGGTGTTAATCTGTTACCTCCATATATGAATAAAACAGCAGTCAGAAAGGTAAAATTGAAGAAATGAGGAAGAAAGGCCAGGAGTCTTTGCTGTCACTTCTTTTGGCAGAGCTAGGACATCCACAGCCAGATCTCCTTAGGGGTCATTCTCCCTTACAGACAGTGACACCCACCAACAACATACTGCCTGAGAGGAAAAAAAAAATCCTTTCACTTGATTTCCCCCCAGAAATCATAGCATAATTTAATAAAAATGTAAAATGCAATAAACAAGCTTAATTACTGCCAAACTGAAATGCCAAGAGAATTAGTCAGAGATCTTTGATAGCGCTTACCATCTAAAGCTTTTCGTAGGCTTCGTTACCTGGCAGGCAGACCCTCAGCCCATCCCTTTCTTCCAGTTCCCAGCAAGGCTCATCGGGAGTAGCAATAGCAGCGGGACAATTGCGCCGGGCTGCGAGCTCAGGGGCTGAGCAGCCTGCGCCTCGCATCGGCGCACAGCTGGGCATGGCACAGCCCATGTCTGCTGAGACCGGGGCAGGAGGGACGCAGGGCTTCAGGCTCCCTGCGCCGCCAGGAAGGGCCAAAAGGGGAACCAGGGGGCGAAACCTCTCCCCAGGCTCATAAAGGGCACAGAGGTGTCGGTGCGCCCTTCTCACTGCTCCTGTCCCAAAAGAAAATGTAGCCATAGATTTTGAAAAATGAACAAGAAATCCAAGTGAATGTTGTCCGTACGTAGCTAGGCTCCATCATCATCGGTTTTGGCCGCTGGTGAATGTGAGATAAGCTAAAATTCTCCAGAATGATTACATCAGCTGATTAAGCTTATTGAAAACCTAATGAGTTGTCACTAGAAAAAGCCTTTCCACAGGCAGAGTTGCATGCAGTATCACTTGTATATGGGTGTGTGGATACATACATGAATACGTGTACACTGGTAATGCAAAGCTGTCCTCACATCCTGCTTTTGGAGATGAACTGGACTTTGCGGTTAACTGTCGAGTCTTGCTTCAAGACGCCCCATCACAGTTGCCATGTGCTTTGCACTCTCCCCTGGGCATGCTGCTCAGTTTTCTTCTCTGATTTTTCTGTTGATTCCCTTTAATCTCAAATATACCTTCTGCAGAAGTTCCAGTCCCCTTTTCATGTATAGGTAGACAGAACATATGTGAATCATATATTTTTATGCTGAAGACACAAACTTTTAGTACTACAGAATAATTCCCCCAGTCTGTGACATGTGACTTGTACTGAGAAAGTCCAGCCGCTGCTCCAAAACCCAGCAGAATATACTCTCTCCTGTAAGGTGTCCACGGGTATATCTCCGACAGAAACCCTGAGCTGCATTTAGTGCTCATTGCCCATCCTTGCCATGCTCTAACATTTCTTTTCTTCTACTTAGTGTCTGGACAGAAGAGGCTCAGTGCACGCTTCTCAACGCATCCATCACAGAAACCTTCAACTGCTCATTTAGCTGCGGTCCAGACTGCTGGAAAATCTCTCAGTACCCCTGCCTACAGGTGTACGTTAATCTCACCTCTTCTGGCCAAAAGCTTCTACTCTACCACACTGAAGAAACAATGAAAATTAATTCTGAGGTAGGAGCATGGAACAAAATTTCTTCTCCCACGGGTTTCTGGAGGGCTGCTCACCCTGCTATAGCCATTCATCCTCTTGAAGCAACATAAGGCTTCCAGCTCTGACTTCCTTGGTAAATGTGGAGCAGAGACAGCAGAAATCAGTGTGTGAACTGAATTCCCGCTGTGGGTTGGGCTGTCCCTTGTGCTCATGGGGTGTCCCATAAGGGGGGACAGCACAAACCACTGCCGTCCCACAGCCCTCAAATTTCCAGTTAAGCTCCATCGCCGCACTCCCATGGGGAGATCCCTGCCTAGAAACCCATACGAGAGCGGAAGTAAACCCCTGAGCCTGCACCACGGTAGCACTACACGGAGCTGTTTGCAGGGGAGCAGAGGCTATGGCACTGTCCCAGCGCTGTCCCACCCTGGGAGCGCAGCTTGTCCCATGCAGGGCCGTGTCCTCCCAGCCCGGGGCTGGCACCTGCCCCTGGCCTGCAGCAGCTGCGGTTGCCTGCTCTCCATCTCCTCATCCTTTGCAGCGTAAGCAGTGTTTTACAGAGGCAAACGAGTGCTGAGCCCTCATCACGTGTATATTCTGGGGGAGCTGCGGACAAATCACTTCGCATTCGGGTATGGCTCTGCATTATGTCTTAACACCTCTAGCAATGTACGTGGAGCATCTGTGGTGGTGAGAATGGAAATGGCTTTATTACTGCGGGGCTGAGCATGGCGACAGGGAGGAACAGAAGTCCCCATGTCTAAAGCAGACGTGTCTCCGTCTGGATCTCTGGTGACAAATTCGGTGCCCAGACTAGCTCCAGCGCGGTCAGCTGTGCCACCAGGATCAGGACACAAAATTTATCCCTATGGGTGGCACAAAGATGCTGAGAGTCTGCCAGTGAGAGATTGTCAAAATAAAAAGAGTAGCAGAAAAATAAAAGGCCTAGTTTCTGAGCTTATATAAATTAAGGAGTCAGCCAATCTTTCTTGCACCATTTCCCTGGTACCAGACATTGAAATAAAAATTATTTTTAACAAATCTGCATAAAAAAAAAAACCCTCTCTCTGCTTCAGCAAGTGTAAAATCCGACGTAACTTGATCCAGGTGGGACTGAGGCAGCTCATGTCTGGAGGCTATAATGAACATAGCGATGCACAGAAGGCGTCGCTTCCTCCGGCCTACAGTCACAGCTGTGCCGGTGACGCAGTGCTGTGTGCATCACAGCCGAGGCAAGCAACCGGCTGTTCGCAGGTGGCTGCTCGCTTCCTTTGTGCGGCAGGACGCTGTGGACCGGACTGCTAAATGCCCCTCTCCCACCTCCTCTTCTTTGCGCTTGCAGTGCCTGGGCGCAAAAGCCTCCAAGCTGCAGCAACCCGAGATGCAGCTAAATTGCTCAGATTTCAAAGCACCAGATCTGCATTAACTACTTAGTTCTCCAAGGTCACCGAACCCCAAACTATAGGCACCCAGCAAACCGCAGCGCAGCCCAGCCCAGCCCCGGTTCAGGCTGCTGACAGCGTAACCTATTGTGTTTCTATTTATGGGAGCAGTTCAGCAGACCAAATTGCTTCTGCATATTAAGATGAAGTGATATTAAAATTAGTCAAAGCACTGACTGGTTTCACCGGGCCAGTTATTCTGCTGGATAATTAACTCCTGTGGCTGGTGTACAAAGTCCTCCGGAGCCAAACTGTGAAACGAAGAGCAGTGTCCTCACCTCCCCTCCCAGGTCTGCGGTAACGCAGAAGGGAGGCGCTCGGCCTCAGGCGCTCTACTCCACCGGCAGGACAGACTTAACTTTCTGCTGGTGCAGAAGCAAAATCCGGCAACACACCTGCCACAGTTCGATTAAAACAGATCAGGTCAGTCTCTGTCCTCCAGTGGACTCAAACAAATCAGAAGATTCAGCATAAATGTCCAAATTCTGTTACTGATGATTTTTGTTTGCTGAAATCAACTTTGAAATTCTCCCAGGCGTGGCATCCTCTTAATTTAATGTAGGCACAGTTAATCCTTCTCCAGCCCAAGGTTGTTTTACAGGTTAAGCGCCGCTCTCAGGAGGATTCCTAGGTTTTCCTGATGTGCTGCTGGCTATGTGCTCTGAATCCAAATGCAGTTTCAAGTGGAGCTTGGCCCTTGATTGTAATGTGAATAAAATACCTGGCTCCTCATGCCCAGCTGGAATGAACAGAGACTCCAAGTTTCAGCGCGCTCAGATCAGCACAGCAAATCTCAGCTCTCTGGTCAGGAGGCCCTGTCCTCCTCACGGCCCCGGAGCAGTATTTTCGGTGCAGTATGCAGGACAGGCACCCGCAGGGGCAGCGAGGCAGCGGTTACCGCTGAGGTCAGGGAGCTTCTCCGCTAACCAGTCATCAGTATTGCCTCTGCTTCCTTCCTTCGTTTGTCATCGGTCTCTGCTGAGAAACTAAAATATTGCTCCCAGACGGCAGTGAAGGCCCCGAGCAAGAGTCGGCTCCAGCTGGTTGGTTAAAAGCAGCTGGGGCCGTTATAGGCCTGGGATGCAAAATAAGGCTGATCCAGGATCGCAGGGCCCAGGAAACGCACCAGCTCCCTCAGAGCTGTTATATGAGCCTCAGGCTGCTCCCAAACAGTCTAGGGACTGCTTGTGCTCAAAACCATTCCCAAGCACCTTCATTACAGAAGGACTTGGGAGCAGCGACTTTCCTAAGGTGGTGCAGGCAATCGGGGCGACGTCCGCGGCCCCCTCGTCCCGCTCTCGGCGCAGAGAGCCCTCACGCAGACCCGCTCCCTTCGCGAAGCCTCACAGGCCTCTGCGGGAGAGCTGGAAGGGCAGCCAGGTCCCGTTTCAGGGCCTGGGTGTTCAGGATTTATCACGGTTTTAATGCAACCGCAGTGCCTTGGACTGGGGAAAAATAACAAGGTATTTTCCAGACAGACTAGCAGGCTCAGAGCATCCCGGACATCCCCTGCGCAATGTTCACCGTCTTTCTGCTCAGTCTCTATGTGCACCCTGGCACTCCTTCTCTGCGTGATTTCCCCCCACGCTCGGTACGTCCCTCCTTCCACCTACTCCTATATTGGAGGTCTGCATTTCTTACCTTCCTCCCTGGGAAAAAAAAAAAAAAAGAAAAAGAAAGAAAGAAAAAAACACCATACCCTGTGTCACTGAGCCCTAACATTCCTGGCAATGTTGCAGAGAGTGGCCAACACGAGTGACCTTCAAAAGGTCGGCATAACCCTGCCAACCTTTCCATCTCATGCTCATCACCCTGCACGCAGAGCAGCAGCTGCAGCCCGTCCCTCTCCCCTTCTTGTCACCTGCTCAGACTGAGGAAAATGCACTTTGATTTTAAATAATGATTAATCTAGAAAGCTGCTAGCTAAACTTGCTGTCTTCCCAAAAGGTCAGGTAAGGAGTAGGTGCAGTTTATATTGAGATATACAGCGTACTGCCGTCAGTCTCCAGTCAGAATCAATGGGAAGTAAATGGATGCCAGTCAAGCTGCTTGAATCTTTCCCAGAAAAGCACACAAGATTTTTCATGCCTTTTCATTGCTCTCACTCTGCATATTTTATCTCTAGCCTCTAAGACAAGCGCAGCCCCTTGTCAATACTACAACCACAGCAGCTTAAATGCTTTTGCTGCTGCACTTTCTCTTTTCAACTGTCAGATGCTGTAACAGCCTCTGGGGAAAGCAGATCGGACCGGTGTCCCCTTGCTCTCAGACCACGGAGCCAGTTTGTCACGCCGAGGAAGGGATGCAGTATTTAAAGCAGTTCTCAAGTCCTCATTCTGATCTTATACTATATCACTTTGATTCTTTTCATGTCATTGGGGTTACAGCTGATTTATATCCATGCTCCGTAAGTGAGATAACAAGCAGACTTTAATCACCAAAATCACTGTTATGCCAGCTATAACTGCCTGATATTGAGAAATGATGGTGGCATCTCATGGTTTCCCACTGAAAGTTCAGGTATTTATAACCCAGAGGGGAGTTCGTGTAGTGCAGGTGGAGCAGCAATGTTCGGCTGCAATTCCCAGCAGACCCACTTCTGGACTGGGGTTGGAAGATTCAGTCTGTAGAAATAAATATCAGGCTAATGGCAGACACAAAACTCCTCCTTCAGCCCTCAGTCCAACCTCTTTCACTTTTCAGAAGAGATGTAAACTGAGGTCCTGGCCACTTTCTCATCAAGATTGCTGCAGCACGTCTTATAAGAGTATAAACGAGGTGTTTCGAATCCCAACTTGCAAGCTCAGTATGACAGTGACAAACACCCCAGCCACAGAAAGAGAACGAGAGCTATGCATTTCACTTCTCACCTGAATTAGGGGCTTCTCTGGCAATACTGTTGTCAGTGTGACTTCACTGACTTAATGAAGCTGCTTCCAGGTTGCCCAGAGATGTTTCGGGATTCCCCAGCCTTGGAGATATTCATAACTTGACCAGACAAGTCGCTGAGCAACCTGATCAGCTGGCCCTACATTAAGCAAATCTTTGAACCAAGTAACCTGTACAAAGTATCCAATCCTTTAAAGTAGGGAAGTTGAGCTGGAATATCTTAAGACAAGTTCTTTTTGTCACTATCTAGTATGCCCTTCTTCTAATCGGATTGCAAAAAACACAAGAGCCACTTTTCTCATGTCGTATCACAGAATCCTTAACGGAGGTAGAGATCCAGACATTGTTTTCTTTCAGATTTCTATGTGTTTGACAGTACAGAAGAGTAACAAAACAGTATCGATTTAGTAATCTAGATTCACCGATATAGCGTAATTATATATAGACAATCCCCTGCCATATATTGAAGTAAACTAAATGAAGATCAAACCAAAGAAAACACTCAGAACATCTCATTATCAATGTCTACCATCTTCCCTGCCAATGACCTGTCCAGCACAACAGATGCCAGCAAAAGCAAAGCCAGCACAGTGTTATCCTCCAGCTCTTGCTGGAAAAGCCAGGTCCTGGAAGGAGGCCACCAGCACCTCGTGACCACAGCTTAACACACAGGCGCTTTAGGAATGTGTCCTTGCACCAAGGACTAGGAAACCCTCAGAGCTGAGCAGAGGCGCTGTGAACTGCTAAGAGCTCAGAAGAATAGAACGAGGCACTTAGGACATAGAGTAAAGGGGACCCATGTCTTATAGACTGGGTAAAAGCCCGCAGCAGAGAGAGAAAAGTTCTCAGCACCAGGAGCCTGGCTCACTGACAAAGTATATCGACCTTCCTTGCACAATTACCTTTAATAGCTTAGGTTTTTTAAAAACTTGCTTGTCACTCGCAGCCTAGCTAGCCTGACGTAGCTGGTGTCTCCAGTACTATTAGGAATTACAGACCACAATTAGAGTTCTGCTTGGGCCTTGGGTCTCCCAAGAATACAGTATGCTTGGAAAATACTCAGACTTGCAGGAAGTCAGACCTTCCCACTGCACTCTTGGGACGTTTCCGTGGACTTTGAGTCCAGGAATCTCATCATTTGGGCTTTTATGTGCCTGCAGTTTTCTGTCGTTGCAGGGGACTGTTGAACTTCAGCAAAGAGTGACCAAGCTGTCATTTAATCTCCTCACTCAGGCGTGTAACAGTTGGGACTTCAAGGAACAAAAATGTATAGCACCAAGCTTGCAAAAAAAAAAAAAAATCTGAGCTGGAAATACCACATTTAGAGCAGTGACAGTGTATAATTTAGTAAAAGAAATTGAGGTACAGCTTCACTGAAAAATTCCCCCTACTTGTTAGATTATGATATATTAAAGAGTAGTAGGGACTGGGAGAGGGCTTGTGGCTTCGGACATTTAAGACAAAGCTGGGCAGAGCGCAAGAGAATAGCCTGGAGGGAGCAGTCCTGCACCAGCAAGGGAATGGATGAGATATGACCTCTCTGAGATTTTCCATCTCTAATTTCTAGAGTTCTATGAAATATTCATAATGGAAGTGCTGACATGCTCTACCCTTACTGCTATAGTCTGCGAACTCCAGACAGTATCTCTGCTGTGCTTCAAATCATATTCCCAGCTAATAAACTTGCCAATGGATCAATCAAATCCTGTTATGAGGTTAATCCTTTGATCATTATTAGGGCTAGAGATTTGTCGCAGTACATTATGAAAAGTCACAGCATGGTCATGAAAAAGAACTGAGGGACATTTATAGAGTTTATACATTGAAAAAAAATAATCAAAAGTCATGGGTCACATTATTTTAATCAAAAAGTCTTTTTTCCTTTGTAAAACTTGCTTTCTCTCATTAAATTATCTAAAGCTACTTTAGCTGCTCGCCCAGCAGAAGCATGTTCAGCCATGCAGCAACGCAGCCAGGGGAGCATAGCAGGGGGCCTTTGATCGGCCCATCACTGCAAGGGAGTGGTGATCTACTTGGTCCCTCTGTGCGTGCTCAAGCAGAAGTCACACAACAGCTTCCCCCCCGTCCTTAAGCTGTTCTTGCCTAGGTAGAGAATTTAATCAAAATCCTATTCAAGTGTGGATGCTTTCAGGTGTGGAGGCAGGTAACTGTCTAAAAGATGGGAGGGAGCAAGGGGCCCTGGGCTGTCCCTATCAATCCCCTTTCCAGATTAGCAGCAGCAGCAGCAAAGTCAGGTGTTGCTACGTTAAAGTCTGGATGGGGCTTCAGCCACTGCATGGCTGTCCGGCAGGGCACCTGGCAGCACCAGCACTTTAAAGGGAATGGTCAGACTAGCCCAGGGACTCCGGCCTGCAGGTCCCATGGAATATCTTCAACTCATGGACTCCATAAACTAGCTTTTTTAATTAACTTGTTTCTAGTATTCCCTGGAAATGTTTGAAACATGCCCACTGCGTAGCAAGACTCCCAGCCTTGTCTAGTGCTCTCTCTTTGAAGCACAAGCTGTGCCAGGTTTCAGACAGGTGGTTTCTGAAGGTAAATTAAGTATTGCAGCGGCTTCTTGCCAGTATCTATGTTCAGGGTTGGCTCTCCTCCTGGGTTTTTCTGAAGCAATAGGTAGCAAGACACCACTGCAGGCACTCCCTTTGTGCCCTACACATTGGTTAGGAACTGCACTAGATAGAGCTATTCCCAAACTTTCTAGTCCCTGTGACCAAGACTGAAATTCAAGCAACACCTTCAGAAAGAGTGAATCATTTCATTACTCAGTGGTCAAAGAGAAGACTAAGAGCCATCCAAATAGCCAGGCTGATCTTCAGCTAAAGATTGAATAAAAGCTTTCTGAGATGTCAGTGGGGAAAAATCTGTATTTTGTCTCAGACTTCCTACATGACCCAAATTGAGGCATTCCTCTCAAAGGAAAATTTGTATAAAGGTCTCTGGTTGGCCTTCCTCTCTGTGAGTGAACTCTTTTGCCCACTATGATCATACTGATCATCTGCAAGTGAGATCTGAACCACCAGATTTGTATTTACAGACAGGCAATTACCATCTAAATGTGAGAATATGCATGCCACTTCAGATGAAGAGGTACTTCATCAGTTCCATTTTTGCATGTGTAAATTAGCAGTAATAATATATTCACCTATCTCACGAGGCTGCTGTGCAGATTAAAGCATTAACGTTTGTACAGCACTTGGAGACTCTCCAATGGGAAATTCTGTAGATGTGCAAAATATTGAGTTTTGTCTGTGATAAATTTATTATTACCTTAATAGTATTGCACTCTTATTATGAAAACCATAATCATCTTGAGATTTTCCTGCTTACCACCTGAAACAGATATTGTATCTGGTTTGGAGATGCATCTTTTCCCTCTGATTTCTTCCCAGTGTTCATACATACCCAAGTGCGGCAAGAATTATGAAGAATCCATGTCGCTTGTGAATGTTGTAATGGAAAACTTCAGAAAGTACCAGCGCTTCTCCTGCTTTTATGACCCCGAAGGCGTTCAGAAGAATGTGATATTAACTAAACTGTACAGCTCCAACGTGCTGTTCCACTCCCTCTTCTGGCCCACCTGCATGATGATCGGTGGGGTCGCCATTGTCGCCATGGTAAAGCTGACTCAATACCTTTCCCTCCTCTGCGAGAGAATCCAAAGGATCAATAGATAAAAACAAAAACTTCCCTGAGATGTATTTACAGCTAAAATACTGTTTTCTCATTCTTCACCAAAGAACCTTAAGTTTGTAATGTGCAAGTCTGTTATAACTTCCTTACTATATTCTTATAAGTAGAGCAATAATGCAAAAGCTGTTCTATATGCAAACATGATGTTATTATTATGCAGACAACAGAAAAAAACTACTGTTTTGTGTTGACCGTCTATATGATCTTGTTTTATGCTGAGACTAGTACTTCTTTCTTTTCTACAGCCAAAATAGGGCTCAGTGTGACCATTTGCCAAGCTTAGTCAATGAATACATTGACATTTTCAATGTAAAGGATTCTGGGGAAAATTCACCCCTGGACAAAGGGCAGCAAATGACTTGTGCATCACTTAGGTCTCACGTCTGACTCAGTCCATGCAATAGATCTGTGGTTTTATTTTTATTATTATTATTGGCTGCAGGGAATAAAAGTATAGAATTGACAGTTGTCTGTGAGCAGAGGGCACAGAATAGACATATTTTGAGGCCAGCATAAGCAGTAACAGTATTTTCAGCCTAAGGAGGACTTGGTGATGTTTTGTATTAGCTTCCCCAGTTCAGAAGTAAATTTTACCCTATGGTGTTTAAGGTCTTTTGCAAAACACTTTTATTTAGTGCTATATTTTTCTTATGTCTTATCAGCATCATCTTTGTCACCTACAGAAGCTGTAGCCAAAAAACAAAAATCACCTTGTTCCATTTTCTACTCCAATCTGAGCCCTGTTGATGGAGATGGGACCAGAACACCTTATGTAAAGGTTTATTACTCATTTGTCTTGTATTTGCTACCATATCACTGTAACAAAAAAAAAAAAAAACACAATCAGCTATTTTTTCATTTTTTACTTCCAACTATTTTAGATTTTTTTACTTGATATATATACAAATATATATATAAAGATAAAGCTATATTATATCTAGTTGTGTACTGGAACTTGATTATGGGGTTTTTTCTTTGTTTGTTTTTACCAACTGGAAAGTGAGCAGTATAACTCATGTATTTATAACCTTCAGCCTTGGATAATGTCATATCATGGAGGAGCAGCACTGCAGGATCTTATCCAATATTCATGATATTGTTTCAGTCAAAAGTCTCTATTGCTGTGACATCTGAATGGACAAAAATCTCATCCAGTTCTATAGGTCTATTACCTGAATTGTTAGATAATAATCATAATACTTCTGGAAATCTCTCCCGACCTTAACTCAGTATGCGGTGCTGGCTGAAGTGAATTTTTGATTTAAAAGGCCCAGGTGCAATGAGTTATTGAAAAAACTGAAGTTCAGACTAATATGTTGTCCTATCTGTCAGACGTTTACAGCGGGGATTTTTCCAGCATAATTCCATGAACACTATAGTCACAATTTTTGCATAATTTATTTTTATTCCCTTCCTCAAAGCATTTCCTCTTATGTTATATTTTAAAGGCACCTCTCATAGTTTCTTACTTTGCACTTAGCCTGAAGGACAAATGCAAGGCAACCTCTATGAGTACCCTGTGAACTCACAACCTAATAGTTCAAAGAAATTTACAGGCATATTCAAAACAAGAGACAATTTTTTCCCCCTCAAAAAGCCTGCAAAAGAAGAAAGCAAGTATTCTGCCTAGTTCATCTATATATAAGTATCTTTCCACAATACAGCATTAAAAATTTCAAGACGTTACAAAACTTTACAAGTCATGCAAGTGTAATATGAGCTGTAAAAATGAGTTCTCAGCAGTGAAAATGAATCTGCAATCTTGTAATGAGTAGTATAATTTTCCTTAGGTAAATAAATTCCTGGAGGGTGGGGGTATAATCAGGGCTCCAAAAATATGTAATAAATATATTCAATTAAATCTTCCAGATTTCACTATCTTCTGCCTTCAGATCTGCCTTGTTTCATCAGACTTTTCTTTGCAGCTTGGTTTGCCAAGAAGTCAGAAGTGCTGATGCAACAGGGAATTCATAAATTTTACTTGTAACGTGTTCATTTATCAATCTGCGGGATGTGCAGAAACCATCGCCAGCGAATCTCCCACTGTCAGCCAGCAAACAGGAAACGAGTCCCCGGCGGCGGCGGCAGCAGCATGGCTGGGGAGGATGGGCAGGAGTCGCGCTCTCCGCGCCAACCCGCACCAGCATCGAGCCAAAGTCCCGGTGCTCCCGTGCCGCAATAGGTAGAGCAACGTTAGCAGCACCACCATGCAGGCACGCGGGGGATTAATTGCCTAGCGTTCACGCAGTACTCTGATATGAAGGTCTCCACATTGCAAATGCTCATAGTTATCACAATAGCATATTCTGAGAGGTTTTGTCAAGGCTGGAGGTATCTAGGTTAGGCCCCCCGAGTCCCACAGCCAAGGCGTCTTGACCCATTTCTAGGTTGGTGCAGCCTGGGAGGCTCCCACGGTGCATTTTCTTCCTTTACCACATTGCTGTTTTCCCTCCCAGCAGAGGAGTTTGGGTCTGTGCTCAGAGGTGCCATCCTAAATCATCCTTTGCCCATCTAGCACATCCGTGCCTTCAGCACGGTCACAAATACTGAAGAAAGTGATCGTGCTGTCGATTTTGTTTCACAAACCAAAAACTATGCAAGACATTGCTAGCAAGGAACTGTGATAACCGAGCGGCTTTTTCACAAAATTACTGACACTAATGTTGGCCATTTACATGTTGATTTATATGGCATGTGATAAAGTATCTCTTTGGTTGTGCGTGTGACATTTGAGGTGCCTGTATTTGTGCATTTTGTTTCTAGTGACAGGAAAGCCGATTGTTCTTGACATTTACACATCAAATGCTGTTTTCAACATGTTGCACTATAAACATTTTACCCGCTTTCCTGCGGGTGAAACATCTTGACGCTGTTGCAGTCTATAATCATTTTGTTGACATTAACACAGAGATCTGTGGGATAGCAAAATAACTTGAGTAATTGGATAGAGCGAGGTAAAACAATAATTTTAAAGGGAATTATCCGTCTCATCACTAGCACAGTTAACCCCCTACTGAAGCGTTAGCATTCCAGATACGATTTTGACAAGTCCTGCTGCCCCAGAGAGAAGATGCATTTTAGATGGGATATTAGTCTGTGCTATTTCTTTCTCCACCTCCATTTTAAAATCACTTTTATCCTCTGCAAAAGAACTTGATATTCTTGTAGGCAGCTCAAATGAATGAGAAATATCCCCCCCTCCATCTGCATTGCTTCATTAGTAAAATTCAGTGATCAGATAAATCTGTAATTCAGCAATACCAAGCCTGACTCTTCCCAGCATAAATGTTTCATCTCTTAATGTCCCAGCTGGGCACCTGGGATGGAAGGGAACAACTATCAGCCAGAAAGGGCTGTGAAACCTCTGAATGGAAGAGCACGAAATGAAAACATAGGTGCAATATTCTGTGGTATTATGAGCCTACTGACAGGCACCCTTGCGGGATTTAAAGCATACATAAGTATTCCAGGTGCCAAATTCACATGGCCTTTTAATAGTTGTTATTTTCTTAATTAGATTATTTATGTCAGGTCTTGTTTCTATTCTGGAACATCTAAATCTGAAACTAAAGTGTGAACATCCCTGCTGTAATTCTCTGAAACTTGGCACCTTGCAGCAGACCTACTAAATGTCATCAGCTAGGACAACAGAGAGCTTATTTTGGTTTAGCTTTTATAAATGAGGAGACATCACTTTTATCTTACAAAATGTACCCAAAGTGCAAACAGTGGGAGTCTGAGGTGAATACAGAAAAGAGGAACCAGGACCTCGGAAATAAGAGAGCCTCCTTATCTCAATAAGACCCAAAATACAATAATTTCAAACTTGAGGGACAGAAAGGGAACAAACTCCCCATGCAAGCCTGGGGGTGCTGCTGACTCTGCATGGTGTGTCCCTGCCCTCGAGGCCCAGGGCTGCACCGGCTCCACCAGGCGCTCTGCTTTCAGACCAGACAAGCTCAATGGAAGAAGACGGTGAGAAAAGTAGCGGTTTGTACAAGCCTGGTCTAAGCAAAGTCCTGCACCGGTTTAACTATGAAAGCTGTGACCTTATATCGGGGTGACTCTACTACTACCTCTAGAGGGAATGGCAATTTCAGTATAATAGCACCTTAAAATTGGAGAGCTAATTTCCCTTCTCACATAGTAATACCCATATTAATATAGCTGCAGCTGTTTGAATGGATTGAACCAATATCCTTGCGGCGATAGTCTAGGAATCTGAGCACAAGAGCATCAGCTCTCCATTAGCTGCTCTACTCACCATCTATCACAGACTTGGTACAAAACTCACTTTTCTGCTCCACTGAACACCCCAGAGCGTGTCACTTTCTAGTACTGTTTTTCAGGAAAAAATCACATGCAGTTTGTGGTGTACCCAAACATTTCACAAATGTATACAAACTTCACCAAATTGTTTTGGTTGTGGAGGAGAAAGTAAAAGCAGGGGAAAATATCAGTCATCAATATTTTGAAAACAAGATGTTTCCATTTTTCCGTTTGAACTGATGTTGCCTCTTAAAATTCAAGTTTGGGGGGGGGTGTTGGTTTTTTCAGGCAAGCTTGAAAAATAAACATACTAGTTCCCCTGATGTAAAACAAAACCATTGACAATTGCTTGGTTCACTGCACATTTTGAACTTTTTCTTTTTTTGAGGTTGACCTGTGACAGATTTCTTTTCTTCCATTTTTCTGAACTGTCAGCGAACTGCAAAATCAGTTGGTCACACAGATCTAATCACTAGCAGCTCTGGCAGGACTCCAGCGAGGTTCAAACGATCATCATTTCAAAGAACATTACTGATCGTTATTATGAGTAAAGTAAAGCTTCTGCCTTGAAGAATATAAAAAACTACTAAATTGGAAGACAATAGGAAGGAGAAAAGGCGCATTTATCAATTGCTATTAGCTATATGTGGTGTAGTAATGTGTCGGATCTGCAATTCACGGGCCAGACACAATGCGCTAGGACTGCCGTCGTCCCCGGTGGCCCCACCGCTTGCAGTGCCTGCGCTCCAAGAGTGTACACAGATTTCCTTTCCTGGGCACAGACGTACCTGCTGAAGATGTCACTGCTCCCAGGGAGCAGTTCATGTGCGCATGCTCAAGCACACGTTCAACAAAATCAGCTTAATATTTTTAAGCAAAATAGAATGGTCAGGCCGTTTAATTCAATTGTTTAAGCTGGTGCAAATTAGGGAGGACTCTGGTGGCCGAGTCTTCGGCCCATACACCTGCGCAGGTGGATTCTGCATGCTGTTTTAGCTCTGTTTCCCAAGTGGATAAATAAGTCAAAGAGTAAATACTGCATCTGTCAAACAGGCTGTACGGCAAACGCATCCCGCGTCTGTGTTCCTGACCCCCAGCCTCGAGCTCCAGAGCGCCCTGTTCATTACCGAGATTATCAGCGACACAAACCTGCAGCAAAGGACTAGCCTGAGCCCCACCGGGGCTGGTGCTTGCAGCAGAGGTTCGGCTCTGGCTGATAGTTCCTCTTTAGCAATGTTGATAAGGAATTTCTCAAAGTATTGCGTTTTGTTGTTGTTGTTGTTGTTTTTAATCAGAAAAAGCTGACACTTTCAACTGCGACGTTTCATGCCTCTCTCAAAACAACCTCCTTCAAGAAAGGTATTTTCTGTCCAGGTTATCTTGCAGAAACCAGGAGATGACTCACCGTGGGAGAGGAGAGGCTAGCGGTGCAGGAGACAGCCTCAAGCTGCTGTGCGAATACAGCGGGGCCCAGGTCCGACCCTCAGGTCCACACATCCAGCAGAGCCCTTCACCCATCACGGAGTTGGCTGTCCTGAGCTATGTCCTCTCATGCTTCTGTGTTTTTGAGAAAGAAATTGGAAAATTTGGAAATCTAGTGGGGGAAAAGAAAAAAAAACCCACACGCTTCATCCTGAGGCAGAAAAGAAAAAGCAGTTGAATCTTGATATCTCAGAAAGAATTAGGGGCTGCTATAACTTTTAATTACCTAATGCTGTTCTTCAGTTTGTGCTTGGAAATGTATTTACAAGTCTCCAGAAAAAACTGAGGCCTCACTTCTGAACCAAGCTAGCAGTCTTTTTTTTTATCATTCCTGGTTTGATCATCATGATAACAAGCCATTAATGAATCCACTAAATCCCTAGTACACAGCAAAAGGCTCTTGCATGTGCACCTCCCAGGGTTTGAATTGCCTAAAAGCAATCGCAATGAAACAGGAGTGGCGGATGCCTCACTTGCTACCCAGCAAAGCTGCCTCCAGCCATTTGTTAGCTCCTCTCCAAACAGTTTCTCTGCAGAGACTTGCAATTGCTGAATTTAAAAGAAATCTCATTTCACAAAGGATTTTCCTCCCTTCAGAAATGATCTTAAAAGTTCTGTTTAAAAAAAAAAAAAGCAAATGCTGCCAGGTGAATTCACATCAGTTTTCAAAATGAATCAGATTTCTCCAAACACTGAAAAATGTGTTGAATAACAGAACCCTCCAAAAAAGCCTGCATACCTTTCATTTTGGAATTCTTTTTCATATAGGTAGCTGGCAGTTGAATATACATTTTTAACTGAACAATATTTGGGGGGGATGAGAACTTAGAGCTTTTTATCAGCTAGTGATTTTATTGCAATATAGAGGGTAAGAAGCACTCATTCTAAAATGCTCTGCAAAGTCCAAACTCCATTCATACTAAAGGGTTGGCATTTTCAGGCAACATAGCAGCAAATGACTCAAAAACTATAAAGACGGGGAATTTTGGCAAAACCCAGCAAGATCCTTATTGTCCAATGCACAGTAAAAGGTTTGTTTACTTCAGAAGTTCAAGAAAAATGGGTGAAAAGTAATAGCATCCCCCAGAAGGCGTCAAATATTTATAAGAAGGCCAGATTTATGGGAGCAGATAAGACAAGTTCGCTCTGATACTGCACACCAGGGATCAGCCACTACTGTAGGTGGTAAAGAATTTTTTATGCCTTTTCTTTCAGGAGAGAAAGAATGGCAGGAAGTGAGAAAATGCTGATGGATCAAATGGGAATGGAGTATTTTCCATCTGTCCTCTGTGTCTAATGTATTTTAGGGAAAAAAAGTTAGAAAACTGCTGAAACACTGTTTTTGTCACTCCATTCACCCAAACTTATATCATTTTTAAATGCAAATGACCTTTTTGTTTCAAAAGTTAGATTAATTTGTTTTGGAAAACATACAAGGACAAACATTTGAACCTTGAAATTGAGTGATCTACCACTATGCCACTGAGCTCTTTATATTGACCCAACCTTAATTTTTTCAGGTTTTTCAGTTTGCAGAAAATTTAAGATTTTAATTTTTCATCCCAGATGCAGGATAGAAAAAAAAAAAACCACCAAAAATGTTGTGGAATTGTAAAAATGCCCCCCCCCACACACACACACACAGCTTAGGCATATATCTTCAAGAAAAGAAGTCTCCTAGAGTAGATTTCCTAACATATTGTGTGATAATGTATATGAGGAAGGTGGGACGTATGATCATATCTCTCCCTAAACTCTCAGACGTGGTTATTCTTTTGCATAACTGCAAATATTATTCTACATTCAATTATAAAGCACTTAATATCCAGCCACCTGCACACTTAACTCTAGATCAAAAGAGAATAATCTCTTGTTTCCAAAGCCCTCCAGGCAGCTTCAGACTCAAAATACAGTGGGGAAGAAGGAAGAGCGCTTTGAAACACCTCCATGTGGAAGGTACTTGTGGTTTTAATCACCGTGCACATAAGCTCTGTTATATTCATCACAGATTAGGTAGGAAGCAAAGTATAGTGACTAAGCAGGAGCACCTTTATCACTCCCCTTAGAAGCGAGAGTTCAAAGTCATTAATATAGCCAGACAGCTGAACAATATAATGGGAGTTTGTTAAAACTGCAGCAGGCTGCAAAACCCAGCTCGGAGGGAGTCCTGGTGTAATTAGACGTCGCTTCCTCTGCGCTGCTTTACCATATGCTTAAAGACGGGTGGGAAAGCAAGTTAGTACCAGCAGCCGCGCATTTCCCACCACCGGCTGCTCTTTCCTCCTCAGCACATGCTGACTCCCACCCCTGCAAGTGGGATTGCTTGGTCTCAGCCTCCAAGTATTAGACGTTACCTCCCCTCCCTGTACAAGAAAACATGGGCCAGAAGTCTGTCACAGAGTGTCATTTTGTACCATCCAAACTACGACTTGGAGGTCCTATCAGTCTGAGGTTTCTATTAAACAGCCCCCAGGAAAGAGTGAGAAAGCACGCAAGGGGAAAGACAAAGAGCAGAAGTTAATAAGATGTTCTGCTTCACTTGGAGGAAACAAGACTCATCTGCTTCCACATCAGTCTCTCCTTGAGCAGGAGTTGCTCGGAGGGAACTCACTCCGCACACCACAGCCAGACAGCAGCGGATGCTGGAGTCAGATTAACCCTCGATCTAACTACTGTCACGTCTCCTGCTGACGGACAAAGTCCCTAGAGATGCATTCAAAGGAAAAGCCAAGGCAACAAAATTGAGGTGCACATGGCATGTCCTGTTTGGAAATAAGGCCCGGGATTTTACTTCATAGGCGCAACATGTGGCTCTTTCAGAAGCTCTGCTTCCCAAGGAATAGCTGATCATTAGTCCCACTGAACTGCATGCTAAACATTTCAAGTATTCAGTATGAGAAACAAAAAACAAAAAGAAAAATTTCTGAGGCAAGAGACTGCCCAGTCTAGACGTCTGACCTTGTTCTACTGAGATCAGCAGCCAGTGATTTCAAACAAATCAGGATTCAAGAGCGGTCCAACTAATGAATTAATGTGGAAAGCAAGTACTTTACTAACAGTGAAACCATCCTAGCTTGCGATCTCTATAGCTGCTCAGAGCTCACATTCATTCATACCCAGTTTGGGACAGCATAATTAATTTCCCAGTAATCTCCATGACAAAGGGTTTTGTGCCAGGCAAACCTTAAAAAAAGATGTTACAGAAAGTTGCAATGGAAAAATTCCCAGCACAATTATACTGACCGGAGGGGTCTACCTTCTCCAAAGCTGCTGGTGATTTTTACTTCCGTTTATCTATGACAAGTTGAAAATAGACCTGCTCCTCCGCAGTGCAGAGCAGAAAGCACAGTTATCAACCACCTTTGAGATATCTTGCATTACTGAGCACTGAGACACTTACCTACATTGGGGCTAAACATTCAAAGTCACAGACCGCCTTAAGGTATAGCCACGCAGTGATCACCAGAGTCACCACATTAAACCAGTAGGCATGGGTACCATCAGCTGGGTAGCGGGGGAGAAGGGGATGAAAACACTGCAAAATCCGCACAGAAAACAGAGGAAACACTGCGCTGCGTTCCGGACTGCTGTGGCAGCACCCAGCTGAGTTGGTGTAAAGACACCCCAATACTGGTGTTAGGGGCTGGTATTCAAGTGCCATGCACTACAGGACTTGTCAAATGCACAGGGGTCAATTTAGAAGCCTTGACAGAGTTGGCTGTTGGTGAAGAATTTGACCAACCCCTTAAAACTTGATTTTATGCTCATAATTCATCGCACTTTATCTTTCACTCTTTTAACTCAGACTCTTCCCATTAAGGACATCAGGCAGAGTTATCCAAAAGGTTTTCCTTGTGCTACGGAGTACTAAAATTAGAACTGCTATTAAAGGGAATTCAGGTACTCTCCTGTCAAAACTGGGAGGTTTTTACTCCATCAAAATTTCTTCTAAAGCTATTGGAGCAAAACTGTCAGTGCCTTGCCTTATGCCTATGCATAATAACCCGTGCCAATGTGTCTTTTTATTCTGTCTAGCTGTACCTGTGCACTGACATGAACACCGCCTGAAATTTGCAGCTCTTCAGCTCATCAGTGTCTTTTAGATTAACAGGCTCTGTTGTTCCCTCTTTACTGCCATTAACCTTTACCATTGCCACAGTACAGGGCAAACGGCAGCATCGCTGCACGGTGATGCACAGCAGGAGACGGTCTGCGACAGCCAGGCTGCAGCAGAGGCAGCGCGGTGCCTCCCCGCCGCGCGGTGCAGCGGCGGCCCGTCAGCGGCAGGCCCAGGTTACAGCACTGGCGGGAAAGAAAGCAAGCAAACGCTGCTCCCAAAAGCCAGCAGGTCTCGTACCGCGGCTGGAAACCGCTCTGCAGAGCTCACTATGCAGCAAGCAAGAGTCAAATCCGCCTGGCTCGCGCTGCTTCGGAGAGCCGGCGTCGTAATTCAAGAGCTGCCACTTCACGGTCTGGACGCTTTCGCAGTAAATAAATGAGCCTCCAGCCGGTGGCGGGGAAGAGGCAGCCCGGCAGGCGTGAGACATCCAAGAGGTGGGTTAAAGCTGAACCCTAAAAACAGCCAGGCTTGCTAACAACTTCAACACAGAAATAAGAAACAGGACGCTAAGGAATTGCAGTCTCACGTCTCAGAGGGGCACAGAGAAGAGGAGACTGGGCAGTTTTAAATGACATTGCACCTTATCGCAAGTGGTGCCCCTTTCTGAGCCCCCACAAGTCTGCAGGATGCAGTCTGTGAGCAGAAATTCGGGGGACATTCACTGCTTTTATTTTCCTGTTTCCTGCCATTAGCTTTGTGCTGTTCAACGGTCATCTTAAGGAAGGAAAACATCTGCAGTCCCAGATTTCTGCAGCCATCTCTGGCAGTCCTTCATTTCAAGCCAATAAAATTCTGGCCACAAACAGCAAATTAATGACCTAAGAAATATGTGGTTCCCTTGTAACCTGAGTCACCCCCCACCCCTTCTGGCCTCTTCCCCCCATGAGGGCTTGTTCACACCAATCTACACATGCAGGAAGAGAGATGGAGCAAAACCAAAGCACCGTCCACTTCTCATTATAGGAGCCTTGTAAACTGGTCAGCACTAAACCTAATACAGATGCTTGACCAAGGGGACTTTGGTCACTCCAGCTCTTTGACTTTGGTGCTGGCTGCGACCAACAGGAGCTTTCTTGGCATCAGTCATACAAATGACTCAGGTGTCCCTGAAGGGGACTTTGGGAAAGGAGCCCTCCAGGACCCTCTCATGCAGATGTTGGCCACTAAGCCTCTTGCTGGGTTAAGCCACACCTCCAACCCACAATTCCTGATGCTCCATGCCCGAGATAACCCTCAAAGCTTTCAAACCTCAGGCAGAGAGTGAGACAGGAGGTCACAGACCCAATCCTGTGCATCGGGCACTCAACACAATTCACCTGGAACCAGGAATCTATTTCATAGCCATGAAATCAGATTTTCTGCTCAATCTATTTGGGGCAATTAATCTAGCAGCCCAGTGCAGGCAAGCAAATGGGCAGAGGCAGCTCCCCTCGGAGCAGCGTGTGTGGGTACGTCCAGCTGTGCGATTGCTGCCCTCACCAGACGCTCCCATCACCACGGGCTGCCTGCATCCCCTCTGCACCACACACACACCACTGGTGCTCTGCCAACATCCCCAGACTCCCTTTGTTTTCCAGGAAAGGTGAAGGCAGAGCAGGTAACCCTCTCCCCAAGGGAATTTACACTGTTCACCTGAGAGAAGAGTGGTTTTGTTTCCGTGCGTGAGCCCTGCTACCACGCTGGAGTCCAGTGCAGTAGCAGTGGTTTACATTCATACAGCACCTTTCATCAGTATAAAGGGCAGCAGGCCACCTAGCAGGGACAAATCTCAACAAATTTACTCCCTCAAAGCTTTTTGAATAAGTCCCGAATAGCCGCCTCATCTCTTCTGGTGGTGCAGAAATGCCTGTGGTGAACTCATATCCCTGATGTGCAGTGGTTTGCAGGAGCTGACCCGGAGCACGTTATTGATAAAACCGTTGCTCTGAGTTCCCAAGCATTACTGTTCACCACAGAGACTGTGCACGCACGCTCACAGGTGGGCTAGCGGTTTTCTGCATTACGTGACTGAAAATATGCACCTTTGTCCTTTCCTTATGTTGCCTCAGCTGTTTAACAAGCTATTCCGACAATTACTTCAAGCCTTGGATAAAAATCTCCTGCCCTGATGCTGTTAAATTATGTAGAACAAGATTATAATTACATCCTAAAAAAAACCCAAACCCTACATTTAAAAGAACATTATTCAGGTTGCAAAAGCAAGCACTCAAAAGTTACCAAATGCCAGAAATAGAGTTGCCTGAATAGCCTTCATTCAGCTCCACTTGTATATACGCATTATGATACAGGCTCTAACTATATAGCGACATACCATTTTTCCACAGGACCCCTAGCCTTGCACCAGATGAATGATGTTTGTTTAAAGAGCAGTTCTCCAATTTCTTGCTTAACCCTCATTGTTCAGCGCGTGCCCTCAATGCCTTACTGCACTGCTGCCACATGCTGCTCTGCAAGGGGAAATATGTGGCTCTTTCTACAAAGTAGCTCCACTCAGAGGTATCCACGCAACCTCCAAGCAGCCTGGTTCAGAGGCTGCACACTAGAAGACACACAGATTAAGCTGTTCTCCTGTTGGCAGAGCATCATGCAAATCTAGCTTCGGGGCTCCTGGCACCCAAGGTACAGTCACAGTCAAGCTATCATACTGTCAGACCAAGGACAGGAGAGGGAGCGGTGTCCAATGTCCTTCAGTGGAGGACACTACCAGGGTGCCTTTGAGGGTGCTGAGGATTAAGTTAAGGGAGGGTCATGCAAAGCCTTCCTTTACCCAAAATCCTGCAGCTCCTTTTCTTGCTCGACTCCATCAAGCGTTAGGGAAACTGCGGGACTCGTGCAATATAGTCAAGCACTGCGCGCTGCTCTGAGCAGGGCACAGCCAAAGCAGGTCAGCTCCATGCTGAATCCAACCCAAAGGAAACATTCTGACAGTTCCAGATAGATCATTTTTAGAGATTTCTGACCCCTGGAAAATGGAGTCAGTTTACTTTTATTCTGTAATTCCATAGGGTCAAAAAACAGGAATGTGCTGCAGGACAGAAACCCTTGCCAGCTCTGTTTCAGTCTCCCAGGCACTGACATTGAGTTTTTCAATGTATTGTGACCCCTTTGCTCTGGACATCTCCCGCAAGCAGAGCAGGGTGTCACCAAACCAACTCCAACACCTATCAGCTAAAGCAGTCCCTGGCAAATGCCAAATCCTCTCAGCCAGTCCCAGTCCAGGAGGATACATAAGTTGTCCTCCCACTACACCAAGGAGCATGGTCGTAGGGGCTGCTGTGACTAACCTGGAATATTTCAAAACTTTTTTCTCTTGGTGCCTATTGCTTTACAGGCAATGGACATGGTGCAACAGTGTCTTTCTCACTTGTGTACTTGTTTTCAGCATCTACACTTTTTTTTTTTTTAAACCTATGGTTTGAATCTGGCAGAGTTCACGTTCAGTGACTCTGGAATATCTCAAGCATATGAAATATAATGAATTAATGCAATCTGAAAGCATAACACATTCACACAGCCTAACATCTCCTGTTTCTTGGGAAGCAAACAAGAATATGCAAGACACAAAACCTTATGATTAAGGACTAAAAAATAATGAATTGCATTTACCTATCCAGCATCACGTGGTTCCACAGAAGATAAGACGCAGTCTGTCAGTGCGCTGAGACAGGCACTGTCCAGCCCTTCAAAACCTGCTCCTTCTGAATGTGGATTTCAAGCTGGCCTGAGCCTCACAGTCCATGTATAACTCCAATTGGATTTGGAGTTAGGGTGCCTCAAAGTACAGCTCTTACTACTAGCTTAGCAGTTCAGCAGACTATGGTAAAGAAAAGGAAGCAGGAAACTAGAAAGCCTAAAACCAGCAAATTTTCATGGAATAGGAAGCACAAGAGCTCCCTTTCATAGAACAGGTCAGTTACGTGAAAAATAGTCCTAAAGTACCGGATACCACTTGTACTCTAGGTAAGAATATCTGCTACAAAGGGGCTCTGTATGAGCAATGAGTATCTCAAGGAGTAGCTCAGTATTTCTGCATCTCCCGTGCTGACCAGCATCATCTGTTTGCTCCCCCTGTCCGATGGCGCCCACATGGGATCTCCTGTTGCAGGCTCCAAGCTTTGGGAATAAAGCCATCTTTTGCTCTGTTTTTACAGTACTGAATACAGCTGAGCCCTGGCCCCAACCAGAGCTGTGACACACGCAGCCCGAGTTACCGTGCAGTTACATCAGCAAGCATGAGCCACAGGAGCCGCTTGGTGAATGATTTTATAGAGAAGACGCTGCGGCAGCAAGGAGCACGCGGTCCTGGTAGGGGGTTAAGGGCTGGGGCCTCTGGATGCTTTTGCCTCAGGGCTGAATCTCTGCAGCATGGGGAACTGCACAGAGCACAGCCACAAAACCTCTTTATGATACGTTTGTCATAAGGAAGAAACTTTAACCTGTCAGCCAAGAGCACATACACAGTACATCAGGCTGCGTCATAACGCCACGCTTGGCTGGGGTAACGAGAAGGGCTGAATATTTGCTTGGGGAGTTTTGCTTTTCCTTTCCTGTTTTATTTTTGGAGCTTACCTTCAATGGTATTTGTCCTATCAGTGTAAGCTGTTTGTACAACATTCATCTTCCTGTCAGCGATGAAAGGCAGTGCCCTTAAGGACTTTTTGCTGGCCTTTTAATTGAGCTGTTTAAACTGATAAATTCAACTAAGGAAAAATACATTAGAAAGAGCAGTGATTTTACTAAATAAAGAGAGATCATCTCTCAAGCCACAGCCAATCTGAAGGACAGAGCTGAGATATAGACCTGCTCTCCTCTCTGATTACATTTTTGCAGTGCTGAGGTTGGTGATTGAAAGTAACAAGGGGTATCAGCATTGCCTTGAGCCAAAGCTCTAGAGAGGTGGAGCACCATATCTTCATGTTCAGATGGTCTTTTACAGTACATGCTGGCACAAGGACAGAATTTAAAAATTGTAATATATTTACCTTCATAACTACATAAATAAATAGCTCATAAACGCATATGTTTGTGTAACGTCCCTCTTGCACAAATTTGGGAACTCCCTTTTGGTTCTGTAAGGTGACTCAAGTCAGCAAAATGCAGGTCTGGCTTGCAGAAGGGGTTTGCAGCTAATCATGATGCAGCTAAAAATGCTCCTTGTGCAGGTTATTTTATGGAAAAATGAGTCAGAAGTTCCGATTTTAAGGCATCCCTGGTTTGGTCCAAGTTTTGCTTTTAAGGCCTGCTACAACATCCACTGAAATCTTTTTTGCTGCCAGTGGCTGTAGCCTCCAGGCGACTCCAGACACATGGCCAGGGTGGTTCTTGATGAGGGGTTCACCAGACAGCAATCACTTCATATACTTTCTTTGGCAGCAAATAATTGAATTCCAGGATTTTTCAGCCTGCTCTGCCAGTCAAGCCTGTTCTGTGCATTTGGGATAGACAACAATACTCCCCAACTCAGTCTGTTATCTTTCGGAGTTTTAAATCACTCTGTGGGCTGGCAGGACCCACATTAGAGTGGGGCCTGTGGGACCAGCAGACAGCACAAGGCAGCCAGGCTTCAGGGCTATAGAAAATGCCATTTTTAATCCTGTTTTTTTCTCTGCTACATTATTTCACTTGATGCTGTTTCCCTTTAGATTCTGCCCCCTTCTCTTTCTTTCCCCTTATTTCCTTAAGTGGAATTAAGCATCCAGCAACTCCCAGCCCGTGTCAGATTTGCAGAGAGATACAGGCTGCCACAGCGCAATTCTGCCTTGCTCTGGTGGAGGAAGAACCCTTCCAGTTCCAGCCAGACATGATACTGTTGACAGGGGAATGATAAAATATTGAAGTACATGAATCTCAATCAACCTGAAGTAGAAAATGAATTCCCTGCAGGAGCAGTATGGTTCCCTCCTAGGAGAACTTCTGATTAACAAGGTTAATTGTATATCTGCCAACAGTAGTTGGCGCGTTTGCATGAGTTTGACCATGCCTTGTAAGGTACAAGCTCTGATAATAGCATCTTTTTTATCCTTGGATGTTTAAGCACACGTAGGCAGCTCTAAGTTCCAAACTCTGCCAGGTGGGACTGAATTCATGAGCAAGATGTAAGTCCAGGGCTGAGACCAAACAAGTCATTTTATAGCTGACCTGCACGAGAGTCACACCAGTGCCTTCCGAGGCTGCTGCAACTGGCATGCAATGGTGTCCTCATGTGTGGTCAGTGAAAAGCTACCCCATTAACATGCCTTTTTAAATGAATGCCATGCCCAGCTCATACTGCAGTGCTAAATGAGGCATTTGGACAGCCACAGGCCCATTTCACCTTACTGAATTGCTTTCAGATACCACAGACATATACAAAACGCCAAGTTTTTTGAAAAGCCCGGAAGAGCAGGGACACACATTCCAGCCAGCATTTTTAGAGGTTGCACTGAAGCCATTCTGCATATTTGGGCCCTGAATGTTTTCTAGGCCCTTTAGAAGTAGAGAAACATTTGCTAAATGGTTGAGTTGTTAGGACTGCTGTTGAGATGCTGTGCTGGACTGAAGCGATACCCCTCATTAGTGCCGTTCCCCCATCTGTCTCTGGACTCAGGCTTTGCGTGCCTCCGGGCACTGCTGCAGGGAGYCCCAGCCAGAGCCCAGGCAGCACCGCGAGGTGACCTGTAAAGGAGGCTTCCACCCCGCTGACCTGACAAGGACGATGCCAAGCGAAGACCCACGTGAAAGCTCCTCTTCCAATTCTGATCAACTGCTGATGTCAAGGCAGTGAATAACGCAGCTCCTGGAAGAAAAATAATGTTTTAAAATGTTATCCTATAAAGGCAAAAGGAAACGAATGGAAGAAAAAGGGTTGTTTGAATATGTAAGTTCCTTCATATACTTATGCAATTAATTAACAACTCCATGAAACTTCCGCTTTTTTAGAAAGAACGGATGCGAAAAAACAAATTGGGTTACCCTTTGTCCCCACACAGGTGCAGCATTGGACTAGACTATACCAGCCATTCAAGATGTAAACCAGAAGCAAACTCTGCCCTTCAAGAAATAAGGAGAAAAGTTTTCACAAGGTAGAGATAAAATTGGGTAATGAAAGGCCAAGGGGACAGCCAAAAAGATGAGGCTGGGACACAGCAAAGCTTCTCTGAGTTGATCCAAGCCAATCGCATCATCCCTTTTCTCTGCTTTATATTGACATTTGTTCCAGAAGCTGAGGCACGGGGCTGTCTCTGTGCTGTTAAACAACGTATCTGAGCTGTGCTCATAAAGCAGAACTTCTTCCGTGTGACCTGCGCTTTGGTTCCCCATTTTGCTGCAGTGTGTCCCAGGCCCTGAAAGCTGCAGATTAGCTGCGTCATTGCTCATCGCTAAAAGCCCTTCACAGAAGAAACTCAAGAAATTAAATCTATACACCTCAGCCAACTTATCAAAAGCGTTCAAGATGTTTAGGTCATTAAGCAGCAATAGAGAATAATGAAAAAAACAAGCTCGCACGTCATTACTATTAACTGCAGTGTGCTGTAGAGTTTCAAGTTTCCAAATGAAAAGCTGCATAGCAAACAGGCAAGCCGAGAGAGGCGTGAAAAGTGGAGGGACTAAGGTCACTGCGAAGGGGAGGACAGAGAGCTGAAGTCTGTCACTCAGAGCCAATGCGCACCTGCGACCTCTCCTTCAGCCTCTTTGTTCAGATATTTAAACAACCGTTTTGGGTGAGTTTAGTGCACAGGAATTCAAAGCCCCAACAGCACTAAAGGGTGCCAGACCCCCTGCTAGGCAAGAGCTGGGCAGCTTTCCAAGAGCTGGCTGTGCCAGCATCCCTTGCTTCAGACCTGCCATAGCCAAGGGTCAGTCTTGAGCACAGGCTGCGAAGCTTATTCCATAAAAAAGTGGAGATGACCCAGGGGAGATGACCCAGATCGTTCACATCTGAAAATTAAGCCTGTGGCAGCAATAAGCTAGTGCAAGGACTTGCTGCATGCTGCACTTACTTTAGAAAAACCTGACCTCTCCTCCCTGTATCCCCAAAGCACAGCAAGGCTTGATTGCCTTCGCAGTCCCCATCACAACCAGGCAGCGGCCGACGGAAGGACAGCAGTAGCTGCCAGTGGCGGAGCCCAGGACACAAGACCCCCCCGTCTGACCACAGACCTAAAGTAGCTAAAGTCTTAGCAATCCCTGCCCAGGCTAAAAATTTCACAGTCCCACACAGCTGGCATCAGCTAGCACTAATGCAGACCCAGGCTGCAGCCAGTTGAGCAAATAAACAAGGCCTCTGTTTTCCTATGGGAAATTGCAGAAAATAAATTTTCAGTGATTTTCTTAGGAAATGTTTCAGGTTTTTGTCAAAAGAATCCTTAAAAAAACCTCATGTTTTTCTTCCCCCTTTTGTTAACTAAAAGGAACAATATGTTTGGCTGATGGATCAAAAGTAAACTGACATTTGCTGAACAAAATGAATTGAAAAAAGAAAATCAGGAAACTCTCAAAAAGTGGCTCTTTCCTATAAAACTTCATTTAAACAGAAAAAGAAGGTTTCAGACAAATTATCAGTTCTGCCCAGGATGCTACAATATTTACCATAGCCAATGTAGCTTCAGTATATTCATAATGTCACATGCATGCTGGGGAAGGTAAAAAGGTGACATATTATCCAGGCCTTCAAACAGACAGCTGAGAGGTCTCAGGTCCTAATCCTGACTTTGACACCATGAGCAAGTCACCTACACCCCTTCTCCCCCATTTCACCCCCTGCTCACCCATGAGCTGCTGTGAAAACAGGCAACGTCTTAATTCAGTGACAGAGCACTGAAGGGTTAATGTGGGCATTTGGGTGTTTATTTCAAGAAGAGCATAAAACCCTGACAGGCAACAATTACAGTGTTGATAAGCAGGGAAAGAATATTTGATGTTCCAAATATCACATGACTAATTGGTCCTGGAACAGCTGTGCGTGTAATTTCGGTGGCGTGTACAGTAAGTGTCACAGGCTCAGGGAAGTGCGGTGGGGAGTGGGGCCTCAATGTTGGCGCTGGAGGAACTCTCCTTCCTCAAGCACAATTCATCCCAGGCCATGCATCACCCTGACATCACCAGCATGTGGGGGCGACCTCTCCCTTATTATATTGTCAAACAGAATGAATAGGACAGTAAAGAAATAAATGCCCATTTCTATTCCCTAATCATCTTTTTGGATTGGGCTTCTAACCAGAGCATTATGGATATTCCACACAGAGAATCGCTGATAATTTTTCAAACATTGGGAATGACACTATTCAGAAAGCATCAGAAGATACCCTGAGCCCATGAAGGGAGGTAAGGTGGAAAGCAGATTTCTCTTGTTGCAAAATCCACCGTCCCTGCTCATTCAGTACACTAGCTTTTCTTTTTTGCGCTAAAAATGGTAGCCAGGGAAGTTGGTGTCCTTGGTCTTGCTTCTTCTGGCGCTCTTCTAGTAAGGAGCTCCGGGAATGCCCCAGGCCCAAAGGCACCTGGACCAGCCCTGGCAGCACTGCTGGCCTTTCTGGGTTCCTCATAACAGGTTGTTTCAAGTCAAAGTGAGATTTCATTCCCTATTCCTTCTGCCTTTCAGCATTTCTGTGCTGGGGCAGGGGGGTCTTTCCACCCCTATCTAGTTTGAATGAAAAATGAATTTTAAAAGTTCAGACAATTTTTATTTTAGAAAGGGATGAAAATTTTATGGCAGCAATTCCTTTTTCCTTTCCCCTTTCTCCCTCTGACTTTGTCTCTCCCGATTCCATCTTGTGGCACTTCTTAGGAAAGGGCACTCCACCCAGCTTTCAGAAGTAATAGGAAGTACCTAAGCTTCTCTATCGTATGTTGCTTAAGAAAGACTTTTTTCCCCCCCTCTGTAGTCCCTGGGGAATTGTGGACTATTTTTAACCAGAGCTTGGTGTGATAAGAGCCTTTAATTACTAGATAAAATGTGTGCACCAGGGTGCAGAGTCTGATTCTTCTTAAGCTTCTGTAAAGAAAAATGCACTGTGGCATAACTGTGCTCACGACTGAAAACTTCTGATATTCACTAGTGGAAGCTATTTGCTTCAAGAAAGAGGGAGAGAGAGCAAGAAAGAAAGAAAGCAAACAGAAAGCCTAAGCATCTGGCCAAGGTCAAGCTGAGGAGCTGATGGTGCTTCAACTTCCCCCCAGGAAGTTGTCCAAGGCCCCACAGACAGCCTGACTTTTCCCACAGCCTGTTTTCTGATGCTGTGGCCTCCCAGACAGCATCAATATTGACCAGAGGGCTCAGGTCACCACCAGATTTGGGAAAAAGTTCATGAGCTTCCTCCAAGAGCAAACCTGACTCTCCTCACCCCACCCCTAGACCAATGCATGGATGGAAAGAGTGCAGCCAATACTGGAGCATTACCTCCATCATTACAGTCACTTTTTCCAAGATGACTTGGCCACCAAGGGCCAGGGTGTTTTGTTTATCCAAAAAAATTCCTAGGCTTCTACAGAGCAGACCCCATTCTTTGCTAACTGTGCCTGTGCCTCCAATGTCATCCAGCCACAAGAGCTGCTGCGCATGTGCCCAGAGCTGTCAGTCTGCTCACACAACTCCAACAGGTTCATATCTTCCTCATAACAGCTAGACACAGCCAAAGGCACCCATAAAAGGCAGCTGACAGACAGCATGACCCAGTCACAGGATTACTTGCCAGTAACCAGGTTTAACTTTCCAGCAAGCACCTCTGGACTGCCCAAATACCTGACAAGCTAGACCATCTTTATCTGAAGCCTTTCACAACTGCTGATCAAGTCAGCCCAGTTGCCTATGACTTGGAGATCTGACATATAGAAAGAAAGAAATCCATGCCTCCCTTCTGAAGCCCTATCAAAAGACTCTTTCTACCAGAAGCCCACCTCTTCAACTAGGGTCATGGTGTGGGGCATTAAGAGTATCAGGCAAAATATATTCAGTGCTCTAAACTCTCTCAGGGAGAACTTTGCCATCTCATTGATTAGCAGGGGCTACATACCTGAGAAACAGCCTTAGGAACCATGAAACAACATGCACACTCAGACCAAGACTGAGGTCTTTTAAAGAAATCACCCATTCAACCTAATTCAACTTTTAAAGTGTGGGAAACTGAGACACATTCTAATCAGCCTCACCTGGGACCTCCACCCACACACCTGCTGGTGTGGCTCAGCAGCTACAGTTAAGCTAGGTCCTTTGCTGAGCTAAGCAATAGGTAGATATCTGTGTTTGCTTGCTTCTGGTTCTGACTGGTGGATAGCCCTCCTGGCTTCCCCTTGTCTCCTACCAGAACCTGTTGCTATCCCCAGCAGCCTGGGGACTGTGCCTTCCTAGGGAGATCAGATTCCTGTGGGGCTGCTATCCCCAAGCTCATCCCCATCCCACCCTGTGGATGGAGCCAGAGATCTTGATTTATCCTTTTTCTTTTAGCAAAACTTGGTATTTTCTATAATTATGTTTTGGCTACCAGCTGAAGGAGATAGAGATGATTAAGGTTCTTACTATCTTTTAGAATTCAGCACAAGAACCATAGAGCAGCTGTGGTTGAAATGATTAAGTATTTATATTGCTGTTTTTCATCACAGGTGCTTTACTTCTAACATAAAGGAAGATAATCACTTTCATTACTAATACGTAAGCATACACTGATTAAATCTACTGACACCTGGTCCCAAAACCAATAGCAAAAACAACTTGCAGACCATTGACTATTTATATAATATAAACTCTCCATATTGGATGTATGATATCATTAGTGCGTATATAACACATGTAGCAGTTACATAGCAGGTACTTTTCCACAAATTACCTCATGATATATTCATCAACAACTATCTGGGAGGTAAACCGGGAAGTCTTAACATAGAATCTAAAGAAGACTTTTTCTTATAGTTTCCCTTATTCTCCTTTTGCTCAGGAAATGGGATATGTAATTCTGTCCCTACTATGGGGAAACTCCTTTTTGTTTAAAATTAGTTCAGTTCTAGGAATTACTCTGGAGTTAATCCACTATGACTGAAGGTGACATAAATTAGGGCTTCAATCAAAATCCATTAATATTGATTTCTGAATGCTTTTGGTTCAGGTAGGCTACAAATTAGGAAAAATGTTGTCAGGGTTTGGCAGTACACCCATGTGGTCAACACATCTCCCACTCCTTGAGCTGGTACAGCAGCCCACAACTCCCACAGCCTCTCTGGCAAGCAGAGTCTCGGGAGACCCGCTTAGCCCAACGTGGCCACCACAGGCTGGGTGGCTCCAGCCTGGCAGCGGATCATCCTGCTGCCTGGCCCGGACTACAGCAGGAACTCTCTTCTGGGAAAAGTGCCAGTGAAGCACCATGAACAGGAGAGGAGTATTGAGGACTTATAAACCTGTACTGCTGTGACATTTTTTCTCCCTGCCCTGCACTTGCCAGTCCTTGTGAAACGCAGCTGCACTCTCTAACCAGCAGCCTCCCAAGGCCGAAGAGAAGGGTCAGACTGGGTGAAGAGGCTGGAAGGAAAGGTAGTTCCTTCAAAGTGCTCATATTTCATTTTTGAAGAGCATTTTCAAAACAGTTAACACAAAAGAGAAAACACTGTTTCTTATGAGAGTAAGCAATGTCTTTTACTCAAAGTAAAACAGCAGGCTTTTCCTGTTTTTCACTGCATTGGGAAAACTTTAAAAAAGGAAGAACTTCAGGTAGTTCTTATGCATGGCCCCAAATCGACATTCACACAGCTCTTTTGCAAGACCCAGGGCTGCACATGTTGAAGACTGCTTGCTTGTGCTATGTAGCAGTTGTAGTTGTCAAATGCCACAGGAGTAATTTGCCCCCTCTCTCCTGCACTGCTCACCCAACGGTTGCAATCCTCTCCCAGACTCTGGGAGCAAACCACCAAATTTGGCTCTAACTGTTTGTTCTCATCTATGATCCATGAGTATGAGTTATACCCATTTTATTTAGAAAGCTAAGGAACTGTCATAACTCACCAGGACTTAGGCCATTAGATCAAGTTTTGTTTTTGTGTTTCCTCACTCACAAAAGGATGTTGCTGCTGAAGCTTTCAAGGACATGCATGCCCCAGCTCCTCAGTCTATCTGATGGGCTACATCCATCTCCAAGGCACTCTCAGTTGCTGTTACAGTGGTTCAAGCTATGCCTGCAAACTGCTGTGCTCCCAGGATACTGCTGACCTTCCTCTGCCATTACAGCCCTGGGCCCTTAATGAGCACTGTTCTTATCAAGGGGCAAAGCTGTGATGAAATGCAGGCGGCAAGCAGTATTCAACATCCCCCAAAGCCAACTGCTGTGAGTTACAATGAGAAGCTGATGCTTTCCTGACTATTCAAGTGTCTCTGTGGTGCTGAGCTCTTAGAGTTCCTGCTCGTTACCATTACACAGAGGCCAGCATTCCCCAGGACATGCCTCCGAGCACTGTGCTTCCTCTTCCCAGACTTGAGTCACGGGATCATCTTGCTGATTCATGTGAGTAGGTGGCTCTTTTAGAGCCATTCTGGGCAAGTGGAGCCAAATGCAAGGAAAGAGGTTCCTCTGGGAGATTTTTTTCCTCAGCCTTAACTCCTGACCGAGAGGGAAGATATCAAAGGGAAGCCCATAGGTGAGCCAACATCCAAGGCCTGGGGTGGGGGGTTCCCAGCGGGTGACTCTCCAGAGCCTTAATAAGGCAAGGTGAGATGTGAACTTGGTGCTGAGAGGAAAAAAAGCTCAGCAAGGAGATAGAGCTGACTAGTGATACTGAAAGAGCTGGGGGTGCTGTACTCTCTATAAGAATGCATGGAAAAAAGGAGAGTGATTTTACAGGTCAAAAGGCTATTCTGCTGTCTGTTCATATAATTTGTGTAGCTGTTTAGGTAGCAGACAAAAGGACAATAAGATAGAAGCCTGCGGGTTCAAGCAGCGTGTCAGGTTTTCCTGTGAAATAGGAAAGAGCTGTTTTATTTTAAAATAAATAGGCATCCCCACTTAAAAACAGAATTCCTCCTAGCTTACGCTCTGCTTTGATGTTGCTTGTTTACCAAGGATCGCTTCCCCAGGGGTTGCACTGTGTATGTGAGGGCTTCTACTGCCCCAGCTAAAGTACAAGCAACTGTGACAGGACAGAGGTTGGTCCAGTTATTAGACTGGATTAGTGGCAAGGCTCCTTCCAAGTTTTGATTTAGTTTACTGAATTTCATGCAAGATATAAAAGCTAAGCTGAGGATGTCTTAGGAAAAACGGAGACTAAAGACACAAAAGAAGAATCTTGAAAGCAGAATGCAGTTTAACTACAGCTGATGATCCAACTTTCAAGCAGACAAATTGCCTGCAAAAAGAGACTGGTTCAGCCAAGCCCCTTTTCAATTACAGAAAGCTAACTCAATCAGCTCCTATTCTTTTTCAATAGATCTGCTGAGTTTAAATGAATGTGCATAATATGTGGTCCATTTATTTCCAAGAACACTGCAGTGAAAGTTGCTTTATGGATTCACTGCAAAATCCTGAGTGGGGAAAAAATCAATAGAAAGCATACACCTTTTCTTAAAAAGAAAAGCCATTTTCCCCCTAACTCTCAATTCATTTCACCGTGGTACTGTTGTCAAACTTGATTAAGACATTTTCAATGTTTGTATAGGGGCTTTCTTCAATCAGCTTGGCAGAAGTTTTGTGTTCCTTAAGCCACATGGATTCTACAGACTTGGAGGGACTTTGGGAAAAAAAAAAAGATGGACCAAGCTGAAGCTCATCTTCGCAAATCAATGGTTCCAGCTCTGTTCGTCTGGGCTGGGAGGAGGGTGCACATGATTCTCAAAACCAGCTGTTCTGAATTTGTTTGTTGCCCTTGCTGCGGCACCATGGGGCCCCCAGCTCATCGCTGTAAATTGGTATGGCCTAATCCAGGAAACGATGGCCAGGCCCAGTCCAGCTCTGCAGAGCATGCCTGTGACATTTCAATTATGAAGCATCTGCTAGATTTTTAGGACTATTTTCTGTGGGCTCAGTCATCGAAGTGTTGGTGCCAGTCCTGAGGCAATGGATTCAACAGGAGGAACTGGGAGCAGAAGATTAGCTTTTAAATAATCTACTTGGTCTTTCTCATGTAAATATTTAGCTTTGATTAAGCAAAGAAAAGCCCCAATGATTTCCACATTATCTGTCATAATAGCATTGGGCAACACACTTGTTGTTCAAGATCTAAGAATGAGTCACCTGCACTTTTGGGACATGGAGTGGTTACCAGCAGAAAGCAAAAGGCTCTGCCAGCTCCTTTTTTTCTCTTTCAAGGACTAACTTGGCTCAGCCATAGCTATTAGCTAATACGGAGTACACTCTGGCCAATTTTTATTATTAGGCAACTGTAAGCAAGTAATAGTGCTCACTTTCAGAAATAAGATAAGACATGAAATGCATGTTTCTGGCATTTATATGAAACTACTCAGTCGCCTGTACACACTGCTATACATAGTGTGGCTGTGTTATATGAAGATGTAGAACAAATGTAAAGTGAGATAATGCTCTTTCTGCAGGTGGTAGGACGTTTCTGCAAGACAAAGAAAGAAATAGTTAAAGTATCAAACACATGGGGTCTTTGCTTGTAATGAGTTTGATGCTATCTGAGTCATGTCTGCACACAGAGTGAATGGAAAATGTCATACAAATGCACTAGCACCTCTATATTCCCTTCATCCAGTTTCAAATGATACAAAAATTCAAACCTCGGGAAAGCTAAACCAGATGTATTCAAGAATAACTGTGCTTTGCAGAAGACTGACATTTTCTCAAAAAAAATGCTTTCACTCTTTCAAAGTCATGAAAAAATAACTTCAGGTCAAAAACATGTGGAGAGAAAATGTTGTTTCATTTTTGAGAGTCCCTTCCCTTAAAAAAAGCATGAGTACCCAGCTTTTAAAAATATTACTGCTTAACTTACATATAGCATTTGTCATACATTTTTCTTGACATGTTTTAGGGAGGAGGTCAAAAGAGAAGTGCAAGGAACAAAATGATTTCCCAAGGTCATCTGCAAACCTAACAGCAGAGCTAAATTTGATAATTCAGACCACTCAAGTCCCTGTCTGTATGAAAGTCAGTTGCCCACAATACAGAGCATATAACTCCAATTAAACATTGCTCCCCAGCTATTTTAAATGAAGATATAATTGTTCTTTTCAGTATCAAGTGCCTCATATCTCTGATAGGTAAAACTATCTCTAGGATTGCAAGGGTGGGGGTTAGATAACTCACATTAATTATCAGCTAGGTTGAGGAGATTAACACAGAAAAATGTCCACACTAGCTTTAAAAATGTGTAACTACCTTACAGTAATTGGCAGTCAATTAAATTGAGGTAAAAAGTGCCCAGAGTGGACAAAATGAGAAGAAAAGAATTTACTGTGCCTGCTGTATATGCTAATTTAAAATCGCTCTAATGGTAATTTCAAAGCTAAATCTTCTCCAACAGACTGAGGATTAATCTTCATCCCCAATCCAATTGGGAAAAGTACATAGCTATTAAACAAAGCCATTTTTCAGTTTTCCAAGCTAAAAATGTTAGGACTCTTTCTGTCAGAATACGTATCACAATTTTGTTTCCTCAGTGACCACACTTTCAAGTTCTTCAGAGGCTTTTCATGAGACTTTCTGATGCAAATGGAAAACCATATTCAGTGTCAGGATTTCTCCCTCTGTCATCCCACTCCCACACCTTACCTGTAAAAGGCAGATGAATTACTCAAGGTTAGAGAGAAAACTCTTTTCCCTTCAGTGAGACTGCTGCTACTCCTGAGCACGAAAAACAGATTTCGTTTTCTCATTTTGTTCAGAAAATTGAAAAACTCAATGGATAAAAAGTGTGAAATAAGAATTAACAGCCAAAGAGAGGGAACTGTATATATTTTATTGCAAGAACTTTCTTTGGGACGTTAAGGGTATCTGCTTTACTGCAAACTGTTATGTTATTATGTACTATATACGGATTTCTTTTAAACCCTTTTCCTCATTCTTTACATCAAAAAAGAGAAGAGTTAATGATGCTCAGCTATTAGGGAATCACTTCGTGGTGTCTGAAATTAATGTAAATTGAAATCAGTACCTCAGGTGCTGAGGTGGAAGTTCTGAAATTTTCTGTGATGCGAAGTAAAGAAAGAGCTGAAAAACATGAAGATACTTAGCAAAAAAGGTCCATTTTTTAGCTGTACAGATTGCTATACTTTCAAAAGGCAGGAGGTGTAAGACTATCACAGCAGTTAGGAGGAGAAACTGAAATTCTGTTGGACTGGCACATCCAGATAGATTCAACCCCATTGCAAGATGTAAATGAATGAAGAACATGGCAGAGAAACTGAGGCAGTGCGTATTGCAAGGGCGTAATCTCCATTCACTGAGCAGGGTGGTTGAGGTTGCCTGTGCTGTTTGCCATTTGACTGTACAGGGCTTACAGATTTTTGCCTGTTTTTTTTTTTTTTTTTTAATTTCCTATGGAAAAGGACAACACTTGTGAAGGAAGGAAATAAAATGAAATGAATTATAAAGGAAGGAAATGAAAAACAAATCAAGGGAGGAGGTCCTGCTTCCCCTTCCTGTCGTAGGTACTTGCTGACCTTCTGCAATGGCCTGACCAGAGCTTGCTTTGACGGCATTACTGCAAAATGTCTAGGTGAAGTGGAGCCTCAGGAGGCTAAAGCAATCTGCTTACACAGCAAGTGGCACTATGCTGCTATTTCATGGCAGCTAATATTCTCCATTGTGCAAGAAAAGTCCTGGTTACATCTCTGTTTACTTATGTTTCCCACACTGGACAGTGGTGGGATAACTGGGGCTTTTCCTTCAATATATGCTGCAGAGGGGTTAATAAGTAAGATTGAGAGCCCTCTCCAGAAGTAACTCAGGCACCCTCCATCTCCTTTAAACACTTCCATCTTTAAATGAATGCTAATAGTCTCATTGCGGTCCAGAGTTACCCATCTTAGCTCTACAGGTCAGTTGCTGGCAGTCCTTGAAAACCCTCTGGCAACATGGCACTAGATACACTTTCGTTCACCTGTTCACTGCATCAGAAGAAGCAAAGAATACATAGATTAAAAAGTTACTTTTCCATGTGGACAATTGCTATCCTTTCCAGGAGGATCTTGCTATTGATTGATCAAGGAAGGAGAGGGAGGGGGCAAGGTATAAAGGACTGGGATCTAACCGGAAAGATTCTTAGTTCCTCCACGAATTTCCTATGTGACCTACAGTAAGCAACATATTTACTTAACTGTACTCTGATGTTATGAAATGCAATAGTTTAAAAAAATGGCAGATGCTTAAATATTGCAAACGTAACATAGGCTGGCTTTAGGATCAGAGAAAATAGTGGCAGCCTGAATTTTCATGGATGAGGACAGAAGCTTCTGGAGGATAATGTCTCTTTTAGAAGAGGAAGGACATTATGAGAAAAGTCTGAGTGCCCAAGTCCTCAGTAGTTTTTTATACTAAGGCATAGGAGATTTATAACAGCCCCATGCACTTGGGTTTAGATCATTTAGTCTGTTTTGCTAGCAAATATCACCATGTGCTGATAAGCTAAATTTCAGCAAACCTTGGATACAGTCAGCAGGGAATGAGGTTTGTTCTGTGTCTTAACTTCATCAAAGCTCATTCTTTCTTTCCTTTTTTTTTTTTTTTGACTGAAGTACTGCAAATATTTCTGATCACAATCTGAATAAATAATCTTGCACAGCAAACACAATCTGCAGTCCCCGGTAGCTGCATTGCACCTTCCTGCATCCCACTTGTCTAGTAGTTTGGTGGAGTCATGATGACACATCAATCATTGCACAGGGCAAATTCTCTTTGTACCTCCTCAATATCTACATCAATTCCTTGATGTACTGCACACAGAGCAGAGTAAACCCGACACTATTACGCACCAGCTTTCCAAGCCACAGCATCTGAGCCAGTTATCATTCATTCCCATGTGCTGTAATTGCCCTTAGAAACCTGCACATCTTAATTTCTGGGCCCTAGCCCAGCTCTTGGTGGAAGTTCATTGCATGCCAAGGTCACTACAGCCCTTGGCAATCCAGCTCAAAAGGAAAAAGGAGGAAAGACTCCCTTTTCTGTGGATAAAATCACATTTCTGACACTTTCAAGTTATTTGTTTGATTGAAATAGGGCAATTAAACAGCCCCACTCTGGACTCAGCAGCCAATTCACTGAGCTTAGCTGCTGCAGCACAGCTGTGCTGGATCTGTTGTTTCAGGAGAGCCTCCTCCTCCTCCTCCTCCTCCTCCTTCACCAGCATTTCAGAGAGTCTTTGATTTTCAATAGATACAGACCAAAATCCTGAGGTTTGGCTCCAGCTCCATATCCCACCCGGCTTCTGCAGATTGTGCTCACCTTAAAGAACTGAAGCAAACAATGGTACAAGAGCACGACCATTCTGCACCTAATTGATAGTAATGTTAAGAGACTGATAGTAATTTGAACACTAATTAAGGAAGATAGTTATTGACTTCAATGGGAGACAAATCAGGCTTTTGCGCTTCTACTAAATAATGAGAAAGCACTGAGGATGCTGTCAGTGCAGGAGAAATTATCACAATAATAATGTGTTGAGAAAAATGCAGCTTCCTCTTGCTAAACGTACTGCACTTAACAGCATCAAGAACTTCACTAAAGGAGCAAGAACTTTATGCTGACAGTCCCAGAAAGTTAACTCATTTTTTTCTGTATGATTTACTGTTGTATTAATAGAACTTACAAGCCCCAGTAAACAGCAAATACAGGTTCATTAGGATGCCACAAACCACTAAATTGTATGGGTAACAGACACTTTTAAGATGCTTATATAAAATGTGATTCTCCCCCCCACCAGCTCATGACACCCTAAATTCTTTACCCCCAGAGCATTTGAGTAGAGACTAGTAGTTTTTAGTGCGAGTTAGTGTCAGCCCTCCTCTGATAGTACTACCTAATGCCCCAACACTTGGCAAAAAAAGTAAAGACTGTGCTTTGAGGAAGTTAAAACACAGGGCCCCCATTTCCTCCCATCTGTTTTGAGGATCACGACCTACCATCCCAGGTGCTGTGCAAATACAGCATAAAGGAAGGTCACAGCCCAGGTGAACTTGCACTCAAAGCAGGACATGAGACTACTGTCAGATGTAGCAAAAAAAAGAAGAAAAGGGGGAGTAGGCTGAGAGAAAACAGTACGACTGTGTATTTATTCAGAGACCCCATGATTTGATATATCATGTATAGATACATGATTTGGGGATGGTTTAACCCAAGTACCAGCCAGCCCTCCCAGCTTGGCAGAGCCCCTCAGTTGATCAGAGGAGCGAGTTGATGAAAGGGGTAAGTGGCTTAGCTGACTAGCTGAAGAGTATACAAGGTCTTAGAAAGGCTATCAGCACAATTGCTTTTTTAAGGACAAGCAGACAAACAAGCAGTTTTTAAGCAGACAAGCAACAATTAAACAAGTAGCCTGATTCTCCATTCATCCATGCTCTTCCTGCATGCAAACTAAGAGTACACCAAGAGGGAAATGTCGCTGTTACCACAGCGTTTCCCCTTGGAAACTAGCCAGAGTATTTTTGTAAAACAGGCCTGGAGGCAATCATCATGTTGATAGAGATGTAACATGCACAGCAGCCACCTCCCTGCTCTATAGCTCGCTGGTCTTGGGATGGGGGGTTACAGCCCCTTGCTCCCCTAGATAAATTCAGGGATCTAAAGTATGTATTTCTGAAGACATGGAAAGTTTAGTCCCTCTGAATATGGTTCAGAGGATTCTCAATCTGTGTTCTGTGTTTGAGGGAACTCAGCTAAATATTGTGTTTACAAATATCCTTCCCAATCATTTAATACCATGAGATTTCTCTTGACTGTTATTTTTACCTCGCTCAATACATATTTGATCCCTTTCTTAACAGAAGAGGGGAGGGAAAGGAGGGAAGAAGATGTTCAAATTCCATTCTATCAGGGTCCTCACAGTGTTACAAGAGCTCAAAAATCCATAAAATAGGCCATCATCTTTCAGCTGCAAAATCCATGTCACATGTCAAGTATTACTACAACAGTACAAACCTTTCCATCTTTATTGCCATGGAGCATATTGATTCACTGTTTCCTGGTAGCATTTATAACATTATGCACATGACTCTGAACATTGAGCAGAAAGCATGGAAATATTCACACCACTTTTTTGACTGAATGAGATTTTCAGCTGAATCATTGGGGCTGTACTTGTTTTCAGTGCTAGTGCTGTCATTTGTACAATAGTGGCTTTGGCTTATTAACAGAGTATAGCGAAAGCAGCTTATTGTTTTTCCTCCTTCTCTTCATTCTGCTATATTAAGGGGCATTTATTACTTGTCAATAAAAGATGTGTGCCCTTCCCTTATGAGAGGAACATTGAAGCAGGACTAAATGACTTCTGCCTTTGTGTACCATCTCTAAAGTAACCAGGGAGGGGCAGGAACTGGAGTGTAATCATTCAATAATGCAACAAAATACAGGACTGAAAAAAAAGACTTAGATTAAATAATTCTTCGATGTCCCTTAAGTCTTCATCTATTTCTCAAAAGGCATTATGTACAAACCAAAAAACAGTATTACTTTTTGTATTAATAGAAGAGATGAATCATCTAATGCCATTCAACAGTTGAAACTAATATCAAGGTCCAAATTTCACAGCCGGCTGTAAAAAAAGCCAGAAAAAAAAATCACCCAGATCAGAAGTTGTTCATATTTTGGGAAAGATCCATGTTCAGATCCAAGGGTTGTGACTTCCTCCTCTCTCTCATTAGTAGCCAAAAAGAGAAGCTCCCCCTTTAAAGTCTTTGAACTTAATTCTTGGTGTTCTGATCTCTAAACAGTGAAATAGAGCCTTTTCATGGTATGCAAGATCAGTGTGTTTTGATGTCTTCTGCAGATCAGAGTTTATGTCAACACTCACCTGAACAGGTGAGCTCCACCTGATCCCTACATGCCCCCAAACCCTGGGCTTATTGCTACATAGCCAACCTGCACTTCGATTTAGTTCATGCTGCCAATAAACTTTTTGAAGGATGAGGGCAGGGTTCTTCTAGACAGAAGTCTAGAGCATCTTGTAGGACCAGCATCAATGTCACAGCATCAGTACAAGGCTGTAGGAAAACAGACAGGTCATTTGCCAAGGGTGAAAGACCCACCAGCACAGCATATGCTGGGGCCTGGCAGTCTGCTCCATGGTGCTGAAGGCCACCACCCATAGCCCATCAGGATCCAGGGACATATCAGGGTCTCCGTTCACCTCTGTGATCTTTGGAAGAAGCCCACTATGAAAACTGACTCTGGAGCAAGGCACAAATAGGTCCACTAATAATGTCAAATTTCTTTTCCATAAATCTGTGATTTTGGGGATATTCACTCAGTAGTACGGATGGATTAAAGACTGAGATGGCTTTTCCCCAGGAACCTTCCCTCACATCTCCTATAGGCTGCCCTCTCCCCTACCTCCACTCCTTGCAGCAGGGGGGTCTGAACGACCACATGAAGTGGCACCAAAGTGTTGGTACCCGTTTCAGTTTGTCCTAATGTTAAACTGTAAAGTACATTGAAACAGGAGCTCTTTTTCATGAGCAGTTCAGTTGTTTCTCCTGCAGAGGTAACAACCTAGGTAGAAACTGCTACTGCCACCTGGGTTTAATCCATCTGTGTAATCAGTGTTTTTGGAAAAGCATGGTTCCAAGCCTGTTAGCCCAGGACGTTATGACTAATCATGAGCGGGGAAATAAAGGTAACGGCACACATTAGGAGTATGAGTAGTACAGTCTCCAGAGCAAGGGGAATTAATTGTCTGGATCCTAATTCTTTGCAAGTTGCTGAAGTCATGAGAGGGAAAGTTGCCCACATCTTGCAGAATGAAGGTATGTAAAGTCAGGGTCACCTTTCACGGCAAAACTTCATAGGAATTAGATGACAGCCCAGCCGTGCTAGGAGTTTCTCCACATCACAGGTTTTGAACTGCAGCAGAATAATTCCAGCATCTGTAATTAGCACTTCCATTAAATTCTTGTTGCTCTTGTATTAATTTTGGGAGCCTGGAACTGTCAGAAGTTTTTTTTTCTTTTTAAAGGGGTGCTATCCTTATCAAGAGCTGCAAATAAAAGTTGATCTCCCGATTGAAAGTTTAGGGCAGCCCTCACTATTTTCTGCATCAGAAGACCAGTCTTTTTGAGTTAGCCTTTCAGTCAGTACTGTTTCATTGCCAAGGGTCTCTAATTGTTTCTGCCTCAGAGCTATTTAAAAAACACTTCACTTTTCACATGCTCCTCATTGAAGTCAAATACAAACATGCCCCTGTTTGTTTTCAGAGCCAGAGAGGCACAGTGACCCTAGAAAGGAGCTGGAAGGAATCACTATTGGATTTTTCCAAATTACCTTCTGATTGGACTAACGAATGCCCTGGGAGGTGTAAGTCCGATGTGGATATTGAGCCTTCCCCAATCTCAATATCAAAAGGCACCACTTGTCTTGCTTACCATTTTGCTCTGCTAGTAGAGGTAACACAGCGCAGTGCCCCTCGCCCCCCCCACCCCTTTCCACCCTTCCTCCACGTGCAGTTTGGTCCCACGCGGAATAGATTAACCATGCCTCTCCTAAAGCATCTCATACAAGGATGCCTGTTTCCATGTGAATTAATATGAGTATATTGACTTTAAAATATAACCAGGTTCCTCACTTTTGATCTAGCTGCGCATGCAGCACTGCCCCAGCCATGGGGGACCTGGGGGGGGGGGGGGGGGGGGGGGGTCCTTGCATGTGGAACAGGCATCGTGCGGCAAACCAAATAGGGGAAATTTCTTGTGCAAAGACTGGCCACCTTGTGTTACAGTGATGAGGGCAGGCTCTCCTGTCTATATGCAGTCCATATACATTGAAATATAAATACACAACACGGATGGGGATGCCTGCTGATATTGCTCTTGCCTGAATTGTGGCTATTCAGGGCTAGAATCAGGTTCACGTCTGCAGGGCCACCAGGGGGTCAGATGGTAGCACGAGAGCAGGGGAAAGGTTTTCAGCTGAACATTTGCCAGGAAATCAAGAGTCAAACAGACTTAACCTAGTGATAAACCTATGTCAAACTTGTGCAATTATTTTCATTGGAAAAAGAAGCTTTAAAAATTAAAAAGTCACAAAATGCCTTATTTTGGATTCAAAGAAAGAATTCACTTCAGAAGGATGATTCGTTTCAGAATGTATGTATTCATTTTTAATTTATTTTTGTAAATATCTCTAAATAAAAGATTTACATTTAGAGGGCTGAATAACATTTTGTTAAATCTGTTTTTTCCATATTTTTCTAAATATATTTTTCCATATGTATTGAGTGACAATTCACAGCAATTGTTTTTTTAAGTTTGGGCAGTAAACAAAGAAATCAGCTATAAATCCAGTGAGGTGCTGAATGTTTTTTTATTCTGCCTGATGCTCAACATCTCTGAAGATCGGGTTCTATATTCCCTTGGTTACTTTTTAATTACATTGCAATAAAATTGCAAAGAATCTAATTTTGCCAGATGAAGCCCAAGGGCTCTGTGGAAGGTGATGGGGTCTAGCTATTTTATACACTAATTACACTAGCACAGGTCCTGGAATACTGTGCTATTTTTGTTCATTCATGAAAAAAAAGTGCCCTTTCATCTAGATCTGAGTGACTGCTATTTCATTCTCAAAAATACAGTCAGTGCACAGTTCATTTCTCAAAAAGCAGCTGCCCTCTTCTGTTTCTAGGGAATATTACCAGCTTTTGAAATCCTAATGTGTGTGATGTTGAAATGAAAATAAAATACCATCACTTCAGCTACCTCACAACAACTAACCAATATCAATAAAGCACAGACACCTTTCAAAAAAACTCTGAAGATGAAGCAATATTAAATAAGAACTTGAAATAGGGGTTTAAGAAGGAGATTGTTCTGAATTTCTAAAAGTGTGTCTACACTGCCATCAGGAGGTGCGATCAGAGCATGTATAAGCTTGCTTGAGCTAAGGTTGAACTATCTAGCGCAGGCAGCGTGCCCAGCGAGGGTCCTGCCAAAGACAGGACAGGCTGACCGTCGTGCGTGGATGCCAGGCTGGGCATCCTGCACTTGTCGCACCAGGCACAACTGCAGCTAGGCAGCTAAGGGCACCTTTGATAGCTAGCAAAAGCTACATCCGCTTCTGCAACCCCATTTCCAGTTGCAGCTGGGACTTCAAATCCTCAACCCTGCTGAAGACTGATGGGACTTCCACACTCAAAAGACTGACTCCAACACTTCTGCAAATTTTACTCTGATAGCCTGGTTTTCAGTATCCACGCAGGAAACCATTGACCTGTATCTGTAGTGGGTCGGAGGCTGGTTGGTACTTAACCAGACAGCACATCAAAGCCCACAGCAGAGTTATGGGACCAGCAGGCAGGTGGAAAAACAGAGCCCTGGGAACTAATACTGACTAGAAACACCCGAGAGCTGGAAGAGGAATCTGGATAATGTGCAGCTGTTGTCCTGCAGCATGACACACTTTGGAAGCAGAACAGTAAAGGGCAACTTGACACCAACTGAGAAATATAAGCTTGTTTTTTTTATAGGTTACAGGACCTGACCCAGATCCCACTGAAATCAATGGAACTTTTCTCACTGCCATCAGAAAGTTTTGTATCAAATCCATACAGGTTTTCTAAACTGTTTTATTAAAATATTTGCAAGGATTTAAATGTATAGAATGTTTTTCCTTCATTTTTTAATAACATCTCTCAATTCTGTTGAAGGGTCTCAAAACCTTAGTAATAGGAGATGGACACTACCTAGGCTTATAAAAGTTATTTTGGAGTTATGAATTATGGTGTCCCATTTCCTCCAGAACTGGTCTCAGTTCTATGTTATTCTTGATTTTTCAGTCACTACAGCCTTTCCTCCAGGGAAAAAAGATTAAACACTTGTTAAAGCATCTTAGGAAAGTGACTTGTGAACTCACAACACGATCATTCATTGTCTCCATCTACTCATAAAACGGGTCAAAAAAATGTCTGATTTTCCCAGTGAAAGCCCTTAGAAGAAGGATCAAGTGTGTCACTGCATATACGTGAGTATTCAGCATGGTAAGATTTGCCACTCGTGTATTGCACCTTGTATACGAGTTCAATTCTTATAAAATATCAATGAATGCAGTCACACCGCCCCTTCCCTTTCCCCAGACAGGTGGGCAAGATTGCCCTGAGGCAGAGAAATGTCTTGACTTGAGCAGAGTCACACGAAAAAAAGGTGGCGACTAGAATAGGTTAGGACTGAACAAGCAGTCATTCCCAATTCTCTGCTCCACCTGATCAGTAACTGACTTTCACAAGCTTTATTAATATCATAGACAGAGCAATGAGAATTAATGTTCTGAGAAGGAAGACTGAGGTTGTGTTATATTAGCAAATTAAATTCACAGAAAAGTTATGACTTTTTCCATTAGCAAAATCCATTCTTTTTGAGTACGGATTTGATGTGTGTTTTCCATCCCCATTTCTGAAGCAAACTTGAACTAATAAAAACGTGCTCACCAGATTTTAGAAGAGCAGAGGAAAAAATAGTAGTATATCTGCATTACAGATCTGTGTCTCCATACAGACCCGTATCTTGAGGTAACTCTGAGCCTCCAGGACTCGGTGGTCAGGCACAGCCTCATGTCTAGCCCCCTTCATTCAAGGATTTGTGCCAGCCAGGAATATCTCTGCTAGGAGCTAGGCTCCCTCAAGCATTTTTTGACAGGAGATTTAACTGCACAGGGAGAAAGCCATTACCTGAGCAGAAGTCTGGGGCAGAAAAGAGGTGGAAACTGCAATCACCAGAGGAGAAGAAAAGCCCCGTCAGCACCTGAGCTTCAAAATACAGTGGGTGCAGAGGGGAGCTGCTCAGAAAGAAGGCTTTGCACAAGAATGCTGATTAAAACTAGCCTTGTGCTTTGAATGCAGAAAGCACTTCTGGATAACAAAATCTGCCCAGGCTCAGGGAAACTGGCTTTGTACATATTCTGCAAATAAACAAGATTGCTCCAAAGAAATATTTGATTTCCTCACCAATTTAACTTTGTAGCAAAACCATCCCACAAGAACCTACACTGTGGCTGGAGACTCAGGTTGAAAAAAGACAACAATATAAAGGTGGCAAAAAGAGGAGTGAAACTAGCTGGACATACCTCCTCCTCAGCTCAGCTCTGGACCAGCGCTCTCCTGGCAGCACAGCTCTCGCACCTCACAGTTCTCATTTTGCCTTTTCTGCCCCAAGCTCTCTGCGTGTACCCGTTAACTTTCTCAACATCTGCCTGCAGTCTCAGGGATACATTTCCACTCTGAGAAAAAGGGAGGCTGGTTGGAAATGGGCTCAGGGCACACAGGTGAAGCAGATGAAGTGCTAACATGTTTAGCCCTTCAAAGGCTTGATTTCTGTAAAGAGACAGTTTGCTTCTGTCATGCAGCAGCTCTACAAAAGCAAAATGCTGAAGCCGTGATGTTTCCACAGTGCTGTAGGTGGCACTAGATATATTGGCTTAAAGGCAGCACTTCGAACATAGATAAGTCCTTTCTAATAAACAGAAATTGGAAAAGCCCCCAGCATGAAAACAGTATCAGAGATTGAATCCTTGTGGGAAAGACGTGCAGTATTTGTCTGGCAAAATTGTTGCCAGCCATCCGACACTGCAATTGTAGAACATTAAGTTTTATCCCAAATGCCAAGCAGAAACGATGCTCCTCTGTGACGTGACACAGCTTCCTTTCCTTCTGGAGGAAATCTAGATCGTCTTCGGCAGTTTCAGCTGAACAGGGAGTGACCCCAGTCTGTCTCCAAGGACACCTTCAAATATTTATAATTTGACTGTGGAACTACAGCACTGAGATGACATGTTTCTATATGGAACACCTAACTTGAGACAGGAACCTATGTCCCATTCAAGCAGAGAGAAGGGACTATAGGCTGTCATTTGGATGTAGGCAGTTCAGGCAATCCCAGCTCTGTGCACAGAATGGTCCTGGATAACTCTGGCAAGGCTTAAAGGCTACAACTGCACCCATTGCAGTCCTGCAATCATATGCTAACAACTTTCCTTGTAGGATTGAATTTTGTAAAAGACTAACTCACTTAGGTTTCTAAGCCTTACTTTCAAAGAAGACTTAGGCACTTGCAGTCAGATTTATAGAAAGGCTATAGCAATTAAAAATGTCTGCTGAGATTTATGAAGACACTCAAGCAGATTAAGGTGCCAAATGCTTTTAAATGTTACTCATTACCTAAGGTTGTGTCCTAAGGTTGGAAGGATCACACCGGGGAACTTTAAATTTTCTGTCTCTTTGTTTCTATTCTCATTTCTTCCACTGATTATTATTTTTCTCTCTGGGATGTGTAAATTATATTCCAAGTACTACAGTCTATGATTCAGGCCCAAGATACATCTTTGGGTCCTGATATTTTGGAGAGGCATGCTCCGATTTGGAAGCCCTGGGCAGAATCCATTGTGGGAATATTGCTTTGTATGCCGATGACAATAAATATTGGCTTGCATTTTGTAACCTCAAAGCTCTCATGAAGCATTTCAGACAGCCTGGCTGCTCATCCATTTGCCATTCAGTTTGTTGAACGGGCAGCCCAAAAGTTACAGTAATATGGCTTCACTTTCTCAAAAGTGTTTAAGGACAGCATTTCTTAAGTCAGACATTGCTTTTGAATTTGGTGAGAGGAGGAAGCAATGCTGGCTTTGTTACTGCAATTAGAAATGCAAGCTAAAAGTGTACATGCCCATTGTCAAGGCTGTTGCTGTAAAATTAGCATATATACTCTGCACCCAAATTAAGGACAAGAACTCCCTTGGAAGCTTATTATGTTCTAATACATACCCAACATATATACACATATAGCTATGGCCTGATCCATCCATGAACTTAACAGCTGTGTGAAGGCATGTAAACATCAGTGCTAATCTAGACTGACAAAGTTTCTTCAGAATCTGTCTCACATATTATATGCTAGGCAATACCCAAAAGGACTCTGGCCCAATATAAGTGTCTCTATATCAAGAAACCTGTTAACAGGAGAAAGACAACTCCAAGTGTCCACATCCAGCCTGAACTTTAGTGCCTCTCTTCATACTCTCCTCACCTGCAACCTCTGATGCTTTCTCCAAAGTTTTAAGTATTTGGCTACATCTTACGTTTTACCAATTCTTGGCATGCCTTCTGTGCAAGCGCTTGCTGATATCTGACTAACACACAGCCCACTCTGAGGACTTGGGCTTAACCTAGCCTTGCTGAATTTTGCCTTTGTGGGAAGAGAGTAAAAGGGAAGACCCAGTCTGTTCAGCTATGCATAATGACCCCTGAGCCTTCTGTGCCCTGCCTGCTGCCCTAGACTGCAGTAGATCAACCTCAAGGCTAATACGAATGGTTATGAGTGTAGCTGGGAATTTATCAAACATTTTTTCAAGAACATAATTGCAAAAATGGTAGCTGAATGTCCAGCGTGTACATTGGGACTGTGGGATAGGCAACAGACTGGAGCTATTCACTGCTGCTTCACATCTCCTCGTCCTCAGTTTTGTGTACTGCTGCCTACCTCCTGGGGTCATTGCAACCTTGAAACATCTCTCATATTTTTATTTATATCCTCCTGTGGCCGCTTTTCTTTCTGCTTTACAATAACATTCATTAAAAATTATTGGCTTTTTGCTTAATGATAATCTGTGCTTCACCCAAGTAAACAAACTTTGAATCAATCCAAGAAGTTAAACAAACATTATTAATTATGTTTATATGATTGTGCGATTTTGCGACAATGTGAAGCAGAAATAGACTAGTCAAAAAAAAAAACCTTAAAGGCACAGCCATAGGGGCTAAGCATGAGTGTAGGCATGAGACATACGCAGTTCTCATGCTTGGATATCAAAGTGCTAACTACCAGACAGACCAGCAGAATGTACAGCAGGCCATATGCCAATAAATAAATAACTATATAAATAAATCCAAAAAAAATCCAATAAATCCAAATCCATAAATGAATAAAATATATAAATAAATGCAATATGCTGGAGACGAACTGCATTGTTCCTCTGTCTGACTTTGGACTTCATAATCCAAATATGCTGTATTGCTGACTGCTACTTGGGTAGCAAGTGCTCACCAGCTTTTATGAACAGAAGACACTTGTCTAAGACCACCAGGTATTCAATAGTTTGGCCATTTCCTAATTAAGCCCAACACGCTGCTGCCAAGATACTGCAAACAGTAACAGAGGTAGTTGCAATAAGTAGCTACAGGAAAAGGATCTCTTCTGGACAGTGGATAATACCAGAGAGGAAGAGTCCCTCAAGGGATTGTTTCACACACACACACGCACGCACACACACACTTACACATGGCAGGCCAAAGGAGAGAAGAGCAAATCCCGTAGACTGCTGAGGCTACAGCCAGCCCTGCTCCACAAAATCACTTCCAGTCTTGGCTGAAATAATCCCTATCTATACAAGTTCACGCAAAGTAAAAATGAGCCATTGTCATAAATAAAGATATCTCAATTTGCTCTCAAACTTTCTGGTCAGCTGCAATCAAAGATTTTGGCACCATGTTGTTGTTTTTACAAGTCTCTTAAGTCTGAAGTATTTTTACAGCCTCCTGAACCACCAGGAACTAACCCTCACATTTTCATCTCTTCTGGGAGATGGGGATTTTGCCATTTGACTTTCCACAGGTTTTAAATACCTACATTTCATCTTTTAAAATCCAGGGTAATAAACAGGCTAATGTAATGTTTTTCACACTATTAGTTTAATTGCATTTAGTTAAGTACATAGGCTGGCTTCTTCAGATAAATATTTTATTCTTATTTTATACTCCACAGACACATCAAACACAGCCTATTTAGTTTATTATGCAACAATGTTCATTTTTTTCTTGTAAACCTACACCTTGTCTTTTCATTCTCTTTGTAAAAATGGGCCCTAATACTGAGAAACAAGGCTTAGGCTAATACTTTTTAACATCCTTATACACGCAGCAAACACCTGCTAAAGACACTCTCTAGTCCCGGATAATATACTCTGAATAATCTTCCTATCTCTCTTTACACTTGTGTAATTCCACTGACTTTAAATAGATCTGCTCTTGTTTCATACTGGTAGGAGAAGCGAAGCAAGCCCAGTGGAATAAGGCCAATTGAAAGAGTGTCATTCAATGAAGGATTAGGCCAACTAAATTCTAGGTATTATCTCTTTCAACAGTTTATTAGTACTTCAAAACAGACATGCAGTCCCTTCCCTTCCCTTCCCTTCCCTTCCCTTCCCTTCCCTTCCTTTCCCTTCCATTTGAAACTTCAAGAATACATTAGATGAATTACTGCTTTGTCCCTCATGGTAAAAGAGTAAAAATACTGGCTAGAGTCAGCAGAAGAGAGGCAAGGAGGCTCTGCATGTTCCTCCCAAACAGATCAGCCATTGTTTCTCAAATTTTAAATCCTAATGGTCTTTAATCATTTAATTCCTGCCACAAACCAGCTCTACCGTTCAGCTTAAATCCTGACTTCCAAAACCCACCTTTGTCATCTTGGCAAGCAAAATATATTTAGAAGAAGGACGTACATCTAGTTGTGGACCTATTCTTCTACATCTTCTCCCACACAGTGGGCATTCAGCCATGGAGGAATTGGGCTTGATCATCAGCTACTGTAAATCAGCATCTGTTATCACAGCAATAGTGCTGGAAGGGACTTGGAGAGATCATCCGGTTCATGCTCTGCACCATGGCCATTCCAAGTGTTTCTCCAAACTCCTTTATCTAACCTGCTTGAATATCTTCCAGATATGGAAAAGAGTTTATTACCTTCTTACTGTTACAACTATGACATATGTCTCCTCTCCAGTTTGTCTTTAAGTTTCTACTGCTGTTGCACCATTGTGTCCCCCTCTCTGTTCAACTTTAATCTACCCACAGATGCAGAAATTTACTATGCAGCAGACCTTTTTCACCGGTACTTGTTGTGATACAAAAGAATGCATTCTTGGAAGAATTATTACTACTAGGTGCGATTAACTTTCCAGTGGGAGTTTTGCCATTATCTCAAGGGGATTTGGCCCTTTACTCATTTAGCAGAAACAGCATATGTATGTGGCTTTCAAGCAGACAGGTATGAGAGAGAAAACCACAAACAATATTGAAAATAAAACTGGCCTAATAATGCCAGGGCACAGATTGAAAAAAAGCAGAGTGTATATTTTACAGAGAGCACAGTACATTTACAGAGAGAGTGTTTTACAGTCTGAGCTTGCAGGGAATTATCAGCTTGCTTTTGGGACCCCTGATAGGATGCATGCTAGAGGAAATTCCTATTTTCTGGTGTTATTCACATTTCAGAGACTGAGGAAGGAAATATGTATGTCATGTCCTCCTACAGTGATGACACAATGAATTTTTGATCATGCACCTCTTCTCCCTGGGGAACCTTAGAACAGCTCCTCGATCTGAATGTACAGCAGGGAAGCAGACTGAAAAAGAGCCAGGCACCTATTCCTTCCCAGGCTTTTGGTAGAGCTAATGAAAGATGCAATGTGACAAGAAGTGTCATATGCAATCAAATAGCCCTCTACGATGTCACGCCTGCCTGACTCACCATCAAATCCCTCATTAGGATCATGAGAACCAAGCACTCTCTCATACATCTGCTAGAATTGAAGCAAACTAGAACCTAGGCTCTTAACTTCCCATGACCAGCTACCTCCACATCAGCCCTGATCAGCCTCTCCGTAAGACGGGGGAAGGAAAAAAAAAAACCTCTTCATCCTACCAGTAAATAAAGACAGAATGTACAAATACAGCTAAAGAAAATAACTGTCTGTTCCTAACTATTCTCTCTTGTTGAAGCCACCTAATGATCTGCATATTATACCAAATTCTTCTTCCTCATTACATTTAGAAGTTTAAAAATCAGAAAACTGATTTCATTGTTTTGCCCACTTCTCATAAAAAATGCACGCACAATAAAGTATATACATCCATCTCAAGATGAAGAGGAATTGATGTATATTAATAGGGCTGGACATCTCTAGATGTCCTTGCCTAGCGACACGTCTGGAAACCGGTAGTCCTCGCGGCCTCTCGGTACGGACAACAGTCAATGTCGAGAGTCGGCGGTGCATGCCCAGAGCAAAATTGCTGCCAGAACAAAAGCTATAGATGCCCCTCGCAATCGAGAGCGATCAGTGCCTATCGATAGGGATCGATCTCAATAGGTATCTATACCTATCGATCCCTATTGAGATCGATCCCTATCGATAGGTGTGGAATTGCATGGGCTTCGATGCCGCTCGATCTCCAGAGGTATCGAGGTCAATAGTGGTCGATGCCTGCCGCAGCGAAGACCGCGCCCAGAGCAAAATTGAGAGCGGCCCCTCGACATCGAGAGGGAGCGATGCCTATCGATAGGGATCGGTATTGATAGGTGTCACAGTTCAATAGCTATGAGAGTGATCGGTATCAATCCCTATCGATAGGTCTGGCAATTGATAGGCTTCGATGCCTCTCGAACTCCAGAGGTATCCATGTCGACAGTGGTCGATGCCTGCCACCGGGAAAATCGCGCCCTGACGAAAACTGAGAGCGGCCCCTCGATGTCGAGAGGTCGCGATGCCTATCGAAAGGGCTGGACATCTCTAGATGTCCTTGCCTAGCGATACGTCCCAAAATCCAGACTCGTCAAGGCCTCTCGATATTGACGGCAGTCAGTGTTGATAGGCTCCGGCGCGTCCCAAGAGCAAACCTGGTCCGAGAACGAACACTCTGGACGCCTGTTGAGAGCCAGAGTTCTCGACGGCTATCGCCATGGATTGATATCGGTAGTTTTCCATAGCTCTCGATACCTATCGATATCGATCCCTCCCCCTGGTCCGGCAATCGATAGGCATCGGTGCCGGTCGAGTTCGGGAGGTATCGATGCCTATCGATGGGGCTGGACATCTCTAGATGTCCTTGCCTAGCGACACGTCTGGAAACCGGTAGTCCTCGTGGCCTCTTGATATGGACAACGGTCCATGTCGAGGGTCGGCGGTGCGTGCCCAGAGCAAAATCGCTGCCAGAACAAAAGCTATAGATGTACTTCAACACTTGAAAGATATCTTCAGAATAACACAGTGGAGTGGGGGAGGCATGCTGAAATCCCAATAAAATGTCCAACGTGTTAGACTATCTCCTAAACCTATATAATAATTGCTTTTACTTTAATATTTACTCTGCTTATTCTTTTTTTATCCTTTTTCTAAAAGGTAATGGCACAAGCAACGTCTGTTAAGCTAATATTTTTTGGGTATGATTTTGAGGCCTTCTAAATCAGAAATTCACCACTTTAGCCTGATTGCAAAATGAGGTCCCAAAAGATCTTAACATTGTTATTACGCCTCTTTTGTCATTCTCTGTTAATGTTGTCATCTCCCAATTAATTTTTCCTTGACAAATTGAAAAGAAATTGAAGATAAATATAAATATCACTGGGAAAAAAGGACAAAAGGAAGTGTAAGGAAACATACATCTTATGTAGACAAATATCCTCCTACATAAGTAATAACTGCACATCGTCACTGTACTGCTTACTTTTTTATTACTAAAACATCTTTCAAAGGAAATGCATCTGCTTGTGTTCTAGAAAGCATACTTGTCCGTTCTGGTGGTGTGGAATAAGGGAATATCAAATTCCTAGGGACAAAAATGCTCTCTCTTCTAGGAGTCTTAACTTCTGTCAAAAGTTTTGAACGCAGAATGCTTGTTATTAAACAAAATGTGTTAGCAAAGAAATATTACTGAATTTGCATTGGTTAAAAAAAGGAGGAATGAAAATTTGTGAGAAAGGCAGTTACTTTCTACAAAGAAATGAATTCGGTTCAACTTTCAATGGAAATATTTTTGAACATGAAGTTTTCAGCTAGCCTTAGTTGTTACAGCTCTCCAGAATCAATATTATGATCAAGGGTATAAAAAAAACTTTTTAAGTGAGTGCTGCCTCCTCCCTCCAAATTTGCTCTATATGCATGCTTCCTTTTGTGCCAAGGATAGTAAAATCTTTCCAATTGGCTCAGATCCTGCTCAAAAACATATATATGCCACCTGAGCCATTGCTATGATGCAGCCATTGTGATTCTCTGCATGTTGCCTTATCCTGCAATATACTTAGAGATCCCCCAGATTTTTCTGAATATAAAACATACTGCACAATGCCACAGAACCTTTCAAAAATACAAGAGGCCATTACAAGTCTGGAGAATACTTGATGTGACTGAAGCATGCAAACCTTAGTGATACACAGCTATGTAAAGCTGTCATTATTTTATCTAAGCCAGTGAATTATGATGCCAGTTCAAGACCCGTTCTTATATCTCTGAGAGCCTGATCCAGCCCCCATGCGAGTTCCTGAGAATATGCCTGCCCTGCAATTTAAATGCCATTAGCCTATTCTTATGCACTATCCATGCAGGTATGTGCTCAGAAATATCTATAGGCAGAGCTCCAACGCCCAGTATTCACTAACAGACAAGAGGGAAGCCCTGTATTTATTAATAGATATCCTAAGCTCAATGCAGGTGCATTGCCCATGTCCCGCTCCTGCAGGATCTTCCTCTATCCTGAGCTCAGGGAAGACGAGGGGAGACCTGCCTGGAATCACTGCCATGAGCCACAGTCACACCTTGCCTCCCGCGCCAGCAGACCCCAAGCACATCTCTTTGATTCAGTTTAAAAAAAGTTTGGTTTTTTTGTAGTCTTTGCTACCAAGGAGTGGATCTAGAAGAATGCTTTCCACCTTTTCTGATTGTGGAACCCAACACATTTTGTATAGTTACTGACCCCTGCAGGATGTTGCAAAGAGGAATTGCTGAGAAATGTACATACATTTGCCTTTCTGAGTCATCTTGGGTGTGAAAGCCATACTGAATTGTCTTAAACTTTCCCAATGTTACTGGAATATTTCCTTTAATATCCAAGTAATGTTCCACTGTGTGTTTTTCATGCACTATCCAGGCAGCCAGATGAATACTAGAGCTGACACCTTTAGCACAAAACCCATAAACAGTCAGAGGAATTGCTGTAACATCACAGTAACCTGGAAGTTTTCCTCTGAAGCGCAGAATGGTTACTCAGTGTCACTACAGGAAACATAATATGTTATTATTTTGGTGTATTTAAAACACTCTGATTTATCCTTGAGTGCAGGGTGGAAAAATTTTAATATATACACCATTTCGCTCTCCTCAAAATAAATATTACTCAACATGTGTTCTCTCTCTTTGCATCCCTAACAGAAAACTCACTCATCCAATCAGCACTGAAAGTGGATTAAGATAAGATACCTCCTGCACTGCCAATATTGGCAAAATAGGTCTCCCCATGGCCAATATTGCACTCCCATCTTTTCTGAATGGTCTTTTCTTTCATGTTTGCTTTTTATCGAAATACCAACTGTGATTTAAAAATAAAGCAATTTACACTGTGTTTTCCATTTGCTCTTCTGGATTTAGCTGAAGTAGAAAACCTTGCCCAAGTGTGATTCAAAAGCTCTGGTTCTGAACACTAATCTGGCAGAAAAAAATAAGACCACCACCACCCCCCAAAAAAAAAAGCTTTGCCAAAGTGTTTCCATGAAGTGAAATGAAAGAACCTGTGAGACTGCTCATGATTAGGAACATCTGACAGGAGGCTGGCAGGGGTCTGGTAAAACCTGACTGAGGTCCACGAGTCCCTCAGGGAGCTGTGGGTGCCCAGGTGTAGGCAATCCGAAGGAAACCAAGAGTGGGACGAAGCAGGAAATTTTGGCAGAAAACCCTGAGGCATCTCAGAGCAATCAGTATCAATGTTTGGGAGGGAAAAGGTGAAGTACCTCAGGAGGCAGAGCCAGCATTTTGGAAGGAAACGCTGAGGTACCTCTGAGGGGATAGTGAGGGTGTTCTAGTGGGAAAAGCTGAGGTAACTTAGAGGGGACAGGGTGAATATTTTTGAGGGAAAAGCTGAGGTAATTCAGAGGAGAGAGGGCGAGGCTTTTGGCGGGAAAAGCTCAGGTAACTTAGAGGGGAGAGGGCAAGGATTTGGGGGGATATGCTGAGGTCCCCCCCAGCTCCTCTGGCTTCTGGCCTGGCGGAGCTGCAGCGGGCCGTGTGTAACCCAAGCGGTGCCAGCATGTCAGCGAAGCCCTGCAAGCTTCAGTCTTACTGAATTCAAGAGAAAGTGTAACAGCTGCCGAAAACTGAGCTGGCGCTTTTCTTCTTTTTTTTTTTTTTTGCAAAGGCTAATGAACTCCTCTCTGTTCAGAGCTGACGGGCGCAGAAGTTCCCCTTTGCCTTTTTTTCCCCCCAAATTCAACACAAGGGTCCTGTCAAGAGATGGTGTTGAGAGTTATCAGCCTAATCTCTTGCAAATAATCAGCCTAATACTTCCAACCTCAATTCTTATCATTTTATGTTCATATCACTAAAGTTCAGAATGATGCTAGAGCTTGTCTGAACTAAGCATGAAGAAGTGCACACCACCCATATGCCTGGTGCTGAAAAATGATGCAACAGCTGCCTTTTGGAGACCTTGGAGCATTTTGAAGCGCTTGCTCACCTTCTCTTGTAGTTTAAGATAATGAAGCCTCTCTGCTCAGGAAGTCTCTGTCCTGTTTGTACCTACACCAAAAGAAATGAAATAAAGTTGTGTTTTTACTGTCCTGCTTCTGCTAACCACAAGCAGTCAAAAAAAAGCTGTGGTTTTAACCTCTCTGTATAGCTGCAGTTGCACTGACTCAGGGCTGGGGGAGTCCTGGGCTGGGGGCGGGGCCTGGGGGCGGGGGCGGGGCCTGCGTGCGGGGGCGGGGCCTGGGAGCCCCTGCCGTGCCGCACCGAGGGTCGGCGCCTGCACGCTCCGGGTCCTGGTGGGCTTCTGTAGCCTGTTAGAAAATGAAAGAGTTAGTGAACTTGCAGTGCTTTCTGGCGCTTAGTTCTCTCAAACGGTGCTGAGACCGAAGCAAATTAAACTGAATTAATAGCACGTCAAAAAAAAAATGCAGTCTAAAATACATTTTAAGTTGGAATATCCAGAAGATAGTAGCAACCACTAAAAATAATTTTTGCACCATGAATCTGGCTTAGCTAGGCAGGAGGGTGATTTGTTAGGTGAAAATGGAGAGATTACCTATGCGGTCCTTGGGGCAGCCAGTGTGGCTGTTAGAAGGAGGTGAAACTAGTTTAAATGCAAAGTATGATCTATTTTTGTCTCACGGTTTAAAATTCATCTTTTGGATATGGACTGTTTAAAAAAAAAAAAAATCTACCCAGCTGTCCTCCCAGGCAGCCCTTTCACTCGGTGACAGCCTCAAAGGGGCTTTGAGGGTCAGCAGTAACTTTCACACCTGGATCCATTCGGTAGGAGAAATGGAGTATTAAGTGACTGTGGCTCTGATTTTTTCCATTTCCTGCGGAGTCGCATTGCGGAGGGGTTGTGGGCTGCCCCCAAAATGGCAAACCCTGCTGATTGTCCGTTGGTGCCCCTCTTCCTTGCAGTGGCCCAATCCCATGAAAAACTGGTGATGTGGGAGTTCGGGGACACAGCTCCTGTCCACACGGTCGCATCCACGCTCGGGGCTGTGCCTCAGCGGCTGCTGGCATCACATGTCCTGCAGTGCCACAGCTGTACCACCCCGATCCCCTCCGTCGCCCTGGCTTGCAGCCAACATGCCCTGCACTGCACTGCGTGGCTGCAGTGCTGAGGAAGGCCACTATTCTTCTCGCACCTGAGCTCAACTCGGCAAAACCTGATTTCCTCTGCTTCAAGGCTGCAGCTCAGGATGTCCTTTCTGCTTAGGAAGTCATTTATGGTGCGCAAGCATGTGCATGCACCTTCTTCTGGAGCCTCCAGTGACGAAATAGGAAAAAGGCACACTGGCAAAAAGAAACACAAATACACGTATTGGGCTCTGCTTGTCACCGTCATTTTACAGTTAAGGAGCTGCAAGTCCATGGTTGAGCCTGGGGCTGTTACTGAGCTTGTGATATCTGCACTATGGGAAGGTACAGCAGGGAACGGAGTCCTTCCCCATCTCCTGGCTCCCAGCCTGTGAGATGCTGAGCACCTCAACCCCCCTGAAGCCAAGACAGCTGAGAGGGAGAACTGAGTCCTCAACTGGCTTTCAGCAATAGTTGAAAGTACCCTGAACCTCTTCCAGACTAGCAAATGACACACAGAACTGCAGTCCCTTATCAGTGTTTTAAAACATACTACTCATGCAGTCACACTCAACGCGAAGGTAAAATCAATTCAGTCATGCATAGTCTAGCCATATCACAAGCAGTACAATACCAGACACGAAGGCTGTACAATGGTTAGAGCAAGATGATTTATTATATACTGAAGAAAAATTCATTTTCATCCACTATTCCCTCAGGGGGGTCAGTACAATATAAAGAAAAGAAGGACAAATGTACAAAACCAATCTGACAAGAAGGCTCTAGATGAAATACATTCAAAGCTCTTGCAAATGATGTTGCTGGACAGATGCAGAAGGAAATTAAATCGAGTCCTTCTTTCCCCCCACAAAACACAGATTGAAAAACCTCATATGTTCACATACAATATTTTAGGTCTGATTTATTAAAAAAACTGCACTCCTGCCTTTACCTGCAGATACTTCAGATAAAGATACATATTTTAACTGTGATACATCTTTTAAAGGAGAGATGCCCAAAGATATTGTTGGACCACATTTGTATGAAAGTGGATTTTATTTTCACTTCTAATGTTATGCAGATGGCAAAGAAGCTGGCCCAGCTCAAAACAATGGGAGCTTAGCCACTAACTTCAAAGAAACCAGGTCCATACTTCTCCAGTCTCGGTTAATCCTGGGAATATATGGACTTTGCAAGACAAGATCATTCCTTTTGGAAACCTTGACATTTGTTTTTCCATAATTGGCAACAGATGTCCTTCTCATCCAGAGCATCCTTGTATATACAGTTGTAAAAAGGAAAAAAAAAAAAAAAAGCATATATGAGAAAATATCAGTATGAAATTCCTGAAGGGTTTAAAGGCTTGCTCCTAATCAACTAAAGACAATGAATTTTAAACTATTTTAGCTGGAGCAAGATCAAATCATTATAGAGCAAGATAAACATTCTTCCAAAAGCAAAACGGTAAGAGTGTTGTAACCGAAACAGGAGTAAGAGATAAATTTTAGCAGTCTACTTTGCCTGGGCCTAGCTAACATATTTAGCTAGGCTATTTCAATTACTCCTGACTTGGGCAAAATTCCCATTGATTAATGAGAGTGCTGCTTAAGCAATGCTGCAAAAGGACTTCATGCATTAGTAAGCCAAAACAGGAATCCGTGCTTACGGAAATACCTTTCCCTTCTAATGCCCGATAATGGGCATATAGAAAAAGAAAAAGACAAGAAGCTTTACAGATAAAAAAAAATAAAAATGCATTTTGTTACACTGATGACCATCCTAAGCAACTCCACAGAAGTTTTCAGGGTTTCTTTTGATGTACACCAAAAAAGCAAAAAGTCAAAGAGACCAACGTTAGGCAAGATTATAACACAATTACTGATTAGTGCAGAATGCAAAGTAACAGCTAATGCGTAATACAAACAAAACAGTATCACTTTCAAACTCCTCACAAACACATGGCTTCCACAGAGTTTACTTCCTTGCCTTAAAAGAAATGCTTAAAAGTAGTATGAAATTCATGGGTCTTTAAAAATATTGTCCCAAGTTACCACAGGAATCATTGGAGAAAAACAGTTGAAATGGACATTTAAGAAAGAGCTACAAGGAAATCCCAATTTTGCTCGGTATGGAAAGAAACAAAGAAGATTCACTGGTTGGGTGGGTTTTTTTGCATCAAGGAAGAAAAAACAATACATATATGGGGCAGGAAAACATTTTCACAAATATAATAAATATCTATTCTGATCCAAAAGCAAAGTGCAATGTAGAGTTTTCTATTTAAACAAAAACAACCTATAATATCATGTCTTAAATATTCACAAGTCAATTAGTGGTCAGCACAGTAAAATAAATATGAACACACTGATTTATATTTTGTTTCTAGCAGCAAAGGTCATTAACCGACTGGCCAATGTGAGAGCTTCACAGAAGTCCTATTTCTTGGGTTTGGTATTTCATTTAACTTAAGAACAAGATTCACTGGGTGTGTAAAGTGGTACTACAGCTATACAGCATTCCCCCCAGCGCATCTGTGCCATATAAGGTTATGCCGGATACATTTTCAACACGCATTTTGAATGCCAATTTAGGTGGTGACTCTCACAAAAAAATATAATCAGGATCAGCCCTGTTTCTCTTGCTGAAGGGTTTGAGTTTGGATTGGCCTTAACCCTAACGATATTAGTGAGGTGGCGTGTTTTCTTTGTTATGTGATGCTGAAAAGAGAAAGGCAAGCTTTGGTCACTCGTAGGGAAGGGTCAATGGAGTTTTTGGGCAAAGCAAGTCTCAGCTGCTTCTCCCAGCAATAAACACCTTTACTCCTGCTTCAGAGATCTGTTGCTTCAGTCCCTACTTTATACCTGGGAGCACTTTGAAAATCTCAGGATGACAACATTCAATCCTTGTATTCTTGTGAAGGCAACAAACTGGCTAGATGCCTCCCTGTTCAGGGCAGACTCAGGCCATCCCTCAAAACCGGACTCAACCCCACACAGAGAGCAGTCTGCGAGCGCAACCACCCACTGCTCCCACACGCGCTCTCCCGTACGCATTAACACACCAACACGTTGCGGCACGCTTGCACCAGCTGGTGGGGGGCCACTCAGGGAGGTGGCCACACGGACAGAAGGTGATGGCACACAGAGCAAACTGAGTTTTCGACACTTCCAGCAGCCACGCTTCCAGAGAATATGAGCACAGCCACTGGAAATGCCAAATGAGGAGCAGATTGCTGAGCTGGGAGCCAGAGCAGCAACCCAAGGAGCAGCAACCCAAGGAAGAGGGTTAACTGCTGATTCTGGGACATGCAAAAGCAGAGAAAAATGTCTTGTTGACTGAAGCAACAGGCTAGACAACACCAGTACCTATAATTTCCCAAGCTCTTATTTCACAAAGAGCTGTTTTTCTGCCACTAATTGCAGCCTGTGGGAAATATCATGCTTTAAGTTACAGCAAGAGGAATGTTTAACCACAATGCAGGGATCACTCTGGTGAAACACACTGCGGTAAGGCTCATCCAGCTCCCTGTGTCCCTGCACAGTGGTGCCACACCAGGGAAACCACAAAAGACAGAACACAAGGAGAGAATCAGCCCTTCTTTGACTGCAAAGATGGGGGGAATAAAAGGCTGACAAGAGGTGTTGCAAGGGCAATCTTCAAGGCAGCATAAGGGTGACAGGCCAGCGGCAGAAAAGGAGAAACAGACGTACAAGCTGTCAAAACAGCTCAGTTAGTGCTCCGCAACCTGGGCATCTGTTCTCCTACACTCCGATGAGCTCCAGCGCACAAAGTCTATCTGATCAGGCTTTGCACAAAGGCGGGGAGGGAATCCCATTCAAGAGGACACCCGCTGCCCTGCCTGTATGTACAGGGCAGGGAGCAGCATGGAATGATGCAGGAGGTTGCTTTGGACTACTATGGAAGAGCTCACCCTCCCTGGATTTAGGAGGGCTGAGTTAAGGTTGCAAGGCTGGCTAATGCTCAGGTAGCTAGAGATACAATATTCAGTTTCTGAAGAACAGCTTTTACTTTTGAGCAGCCAAGTGTCACAAGCCTTTCTGAGGTGAACTAGAAAGATGAATAAAAATATCCTTTTTTGTTTGTTTATTCATTTTTCTGTCTTTAAGGCAAGCAGAAAAGCCTTCTGGAATGCAAGAGGCAGGATCAGAATGGCAAGAAAAAAAAAAGGAAAAAAAAAAAGGAGGGGGGCTGCCTTCAACATCACACATTGGGGCAAATTTATCCCTGGCAAAGTGCTATTGAAATCAATGGAGCTGCATCTAATTCAACCTACTGCCTAAGAGGAGTGGGAGAAAAGCAGTCAAGCTTTCTTTATCCCCTCTCTGCACCTGCCACTGAAGTCAAGGAAGCTATACCAGTGTAGAGCTGTAGCAGCACAGTGGTAAATCAGGTCCAAAGGAGGCTAGCTACATGCTGCACTTGCCGCTGGAGCCAATGTTTTAGAAACATTGTGAATTGGATTCCAATCACAGCTCCTAACACCTACCCAAATGAGTAGAAAAATAAATGGCAGCCCTACTTCTGCTCTTTATCCCCTTTCCACTACTTCTAAGGAAAATCAAAACAGATGCACATCCTTTGGGTTTCTCTACATTTAAAGATTTGTTTAACAAGTCTCATGAATACTTCTGCTTGGCCAAGAAACTGTTACTCAAACAACTGTCACACCCAACAACTACATCCTGCCTAGCTTTGGAGTTTAGGTGGTCCCTGAAACAGTGATGTTCACATCAAGAAATGGAATTAAAACCCAGTCTGAGATGGGGAGAAAAAATGGATTCATTCATATTGGTAGCTCAGGTTCAAGGGAGCATTTCACCTCACCTCTGTAACACCCATTGGGCTTAGTTGCAGGAAATGGCATGGAAGTGGGACACAGCCGGTATCTGCTCCCCAAAGTCCAGGCAGCCCTGCTCTGCTATAGCAATAGAGCTGCAGGCCCAGACCAACACCTGCCCTCTTCTCCATCAGTATGCAAAGAAATTACAGCTGACAGCTCCTTCCAACCCATCCTCAACCCTACAGAGTCTAACACTGAATCAGGGCAGAGCACACTCAATCTGAGTAGGTTTGCTTTCTGATTCACTTCATTAGACCACTGTGACCCACACAGGCTCTCCTCAGGGAGGTGAACTACACCCATGGTGTATTAAGAAGTCCAGCCAACTACAACACTGAAAATCTTTCTTCTCTGTTTGCTGTTTGGTAGAACAGAGTATTTCTGGATGTGGTTAACCAGCTGATAACTAATGTCAGATCTTAGAATGAAATCTTCATTACAGAAGAAGGAGAAGGAGATAAGACCGTCCAAGGATGAGAGGTGCGTGCAGTCTTTCTACAGGGGTGTGGGAAGAACTTACTGTGGGCTGTAATAGGGGCCACAGCAGCAATTTGTGGACAAGTAAACCATCTAAAAACACATTCACAAGCTCCATTCCTGTCCTTCTCTTCCAAGCTGCCCAGAGATTCACCTTGCTCCAGCGAGACATTCAGGAGCACTGCTCTCTGGCATGCCAAGGGGGGAGTGGGCTTTGCACAAGGTCCACCTGTGTGGCAGAATCACAGAAGTTCCCAGCACTTCTTGGGCTTTGCATATTCATGCAGAAGGCTGAGGAGAAGACAGAGTCCCCCCACTCGATACAATGAAGAGCCTTAGATAACTAGCAAACAAACATCAAAACACTTCATGTCCCGCACAGCGTCATCCTGCCAACTATGATAGAAAAAAAATCTAACCATACCATTAAGTTTGCAGGTGTTACATGTATAGCTCGAGAGCATACTCCTATCAAATGGAGCACAAAGCAGGGCATGTGGCAAACAGCAGGCGAGAGACAAGCTGCTCTATTTGCAAACTACTACCAAGGGTGGCGTGTCATTGTACATAGCCTAGGTTCTCCATCTCGTTCCTATACCGCTGTTCGGACACCTTGCTTTTATGCTGTTTGCTTTCTAAGTGCTGTCTGAACTCCATCTCCTCACTAGCCCCAGCATTGCACATGGAGCAGTAAAACTGGCCGCTGGGGGTGACGCACATGGCCAGATCCCGAGGAATCCTCTGGCGTGAGCGGGGATTGAAGTAGGGACCTGCGGAGACAACAGAAAAGCCTGTTTATAGATAAGACAGAGAAGCTTGAGGCAGCTCAGTGACAACTTCTAAGGCTGACAAACGTTTAAAAAGCGGCCAAAGGTTAGTTTCTTTAACTGATTAGAGTCTGATTCTTATTTTCCCACACAACTTCTCCACTGAGAACCAGACTTACGAAGGGGTAGCACATAGGGGAGTGGTACTTGCTGGTATTTTCTAAAGCACTAGAGTGGACTTAGATTCTTATTAAGAATCAATAGCGCCTTTGAAAATTAGGAGTGTAATCATTTAAGTGATGAGTCAATTCTTTTTTTAAATCCTCTAATTCCGGAATTAGAGCAGTCTTTTGAATGGAATAAGCCTATCGGTTTAAAATTATCACAAGACAATATTTAACAGAATTTTAAAAGATTTATCTTTTCCAAATGACAGTGGTTGGTATGATAGGATTAAACCAAGCTTCAATCAGGAAGCAGGGTTTCAGCTAATACGTGCTTGTAACACAACTTAAAAGAGAAACAGATGCTGATCTGGTCACTATAAAACACACTTTATGTCACAGAAAGGAGGCAAAGTTAGTATCTAACACCTGAGGAAGGATTCCAGGAACAGATGGTCTTAGAGGGAGGCTAACATGCTCTCTCATTCTGGACATGGGAGTGCAAGTACAGGTTGATGTGCTACAGTAGGAGTCAAAGCACCTGGCCACTTGCCAAGAAAAAAAGCAAGCAGGAAAATTGTCACCACTTAGAGCAGCCTTAGAGACAGGCAGATGGTAAATTAAGTTACAAACTGAGAAACCAAACTAACAAGCAGGCTGACAGAACAAAGTAACTTTAGCAGCTGAGAAAATGTAAACATACAGACAAGAAGGGACAGCAGAGCTAGGACCAGCTCCTTTCATGCCCCCTCGCTGCTAAAACAGAGCTTAGACAGAGAAGACAACCAAATTTATTTAGTATTCAGTATTATTCCAACTACAGAATTAAACAAATGAAAGCTCTCAGTTACCTGTGTTGTTTTGAACTGTATACATATTTCTTCTGTTCTGCATCATCTTATATTCATTCCCTTCTTTCCTTGCCCTCCGTTTGCCTAGTTCTGATGCATCCCTGAAGATTAAAGAAATATCATCAGCTGCAATTCAGATTTTTCTGAGGAAAAGCTTGCCAGAGACACTGTCACATGCTTTCAGATCAGCCTGAGCGTGAAGTTGAACAATACCTACGAGAATGAGTTATTCTGTGCTTCTGCAAGACGCAGCCGCTTGGCATGATTTTTCCCTTGGTAATGAGCCTGTGCCACAGCCGGAGAACTAAACGAGGCATCACAAAGCTTGCAGTAATCATTCTCTGTGGCCAAGATCACTCGGCCACCTGGCTTACTGGATCCCATCTAGCAGCAGAGGGAGAGACAGCATGTGAAACACAGAAGGTTAACTCACTGAAATATCTGAATATCTTGGAGGCCTCAAGGCTTGAGGCCAATATTGTCTTTGTCAGTCAATGACATAGCTGGAATTAGAGCACACTGACCAGGATGCTTTGCCCAGTGCTCCCCAAACTACTCTTCAGAGGTGAATTTAGCTTTCCTTGCCTCAGCCTCCCAGAGAATCTGCAAATTCCTCAAGGTCTATGCAAATCCCTGGCTTCAGATGGAGACAAAAGCAATCTAAACAGCCTGTACCTCTGCAATAGCCACACAGGCTTGTGACCTTCTCACCAATGAATTAACTCCTCTACTCTTGATTCCTGGGAGCTGATGAACAGTGACTTTCACACTGAGGGAGACCCAGAGAAATGTAAAGGTGCACCTCTTGCATGTATCCATCACATGCAGTCTTTCCACAGCTCCCTCTCTCTCCATCGTTCCCTGACCACACTAAGAGATAAAAGCAATTGTGGAGCTGCCAAACCTCTGACTCTTACCCTTCGGGTAGGAGGAGATCTGGATCAGCAGACAACCAGCAGCAACCGCTTCTCCTCAGTGTTTGTATATCACCCAGAGAAAAGTGCTTTGTAAACAGTGCAACAGCAGTGATTCATACAGCCGTGTCAGTGCTGCACTTGCCAAGTCCATTTTTTTTGTGTCTCCTTTGATACTGTACAAGCTTACAAACACACGTTCATTACAACATCAATCCTCATGTGGCCTCAATGCAGCCTCCTTATTGCCATGGACCAGTTCCCTTACAAAGAGGAGCACCTGATACCCCAACTGGTGCAGCACCCATGTCCCGCTACCCAGGGCAGGACCTGATGCCCTCTCAGGACTCCAAATCAGTTATGCAAGCCACAAAGTCCTTTTGTGTGGGACTAAGTCTCCCTCTGGTGGCTCTGGCACACATATAACAATCTGCCACTCTTAGGAGGTGCTTTTTGGCTTTTGTATAGACAACAGAGGCTTGTGTTTTTCGAGGTGACAGCCACAGCTTTGATCTCTGCTGCCCAGCTGTGGTTCCTTGTACATTCACACGCAAGAGTCAGGTTAGCCATTAAGCCCCATGACAACCAGAACCCATGAACTCCAGGGGAAGAAAGTAAAAGTCATTTCTTTTGCCTCTAAGATAGAATTAATCTGAATCATGGAGGGAGGGATGCTGCTCACCCTACACACAGGAAGGAGCACTGCAAAAGGAGCTACAAAGGAGGAATTAGCTAACAGCCCTGGGCAATGGGTGTAGAAGTACCGAAGCACTTTTTCCATGTAAGCTTCACTCACACAATTGCAGGATGACTCTGCAGGGTGGATGCCACACCCTCACATCCAAATCCAGCTCTAACAATGCTGTTTTATGCCAACCCTTGGGCAAACGTAATCAGCAGCACATCGGACTTACATAGGAATCAAAGTATTTGCCATGCAGAAAGAGAACATTTCAAGTCCAATATTCTGCTGTGAAGGCAGATCGATATCTGTTTCTTCAAAGGAAAGCCAACAGCTCACAACAGGCCACTTCCACCATCCTGTGCCATCACAAGAAAATTTTTTTCCAAATTCCTATAGTAATCCTCAAAGCATGAGATCTAGTTATTCTTATTGGGGGTCAGGTCACATATAAGCAGCATGATCTCAATCACCTTCCCATGCCTTACCTGAGCTGGAAGGGAGACAATCTGAGGTGGGGCAGGCTCAACCGAATTACTCATTCTGGCAGGTGCTGGACAGCTATTGGCAGCATAGTAGTTTCGGAGTTTCTTACTATGGTTTTTACCCTGAAAAGAGAACACAAATTAATGTCCTAGTAATAGTATCTTTCCTACACTGAACAGCAAAAGGACTCCAAAGACTGAAATGAAAAAGTGGCCATGAAGATCGCACCTTAGATAAAGGAGGTGTCACTCAGAAAACAGCAACTCTCATCTTGAGAGATACTGGCACCCTCCCTTTTCTTCAACCTGCTTAGCACCTGTCACAATTGGGCCTCATTTTCAACTGATTTCCTCAAATCAGTAGGGCAACAATTAGTTCCTTGATCTGTTTCCATTTCACTTTAAACCAGTATTTTGTATTTTAAACATGAAATGGTAACTGTTCTACATAGGCTTTTGATAAGCCTAAACACACACACACACACTTTTAATGAGGCTGCAAACATGAGGTAAAACATGAGAATGAATTTCTAAAAAATACCTGCTTCATATTTTACTTTCTCTCAGCAAATATATACTATATTTCATTTTGGTGCTTTGAAAACTTGAGAGGTGAATAAGAGTATGTGTATGAACTGTGTATGTATATGAAGCTATATGCATAAATACAAATTACATTTTTTACTATAAATAAATTTTTTCCCCCTCTCACAACAGAAATACTGAAGAAATCAAATGTTAAGCTGTAACAGTAACTCAGTCTATCCCTTACTGGGCAGGATACTCCTTTCTCAGGGCAGACAGCAAACTTGAGGGCTGGGCCTGGTATCCTGAGGATATGGACAGCCATGCTTTTGGATCTGCTGGTGAAGAAAGTTACTGTCTCCACAACTCATGCAAGAATAGCACTAGGCAGAGAGGGTACTCCTAAAATGGGGTAACACAGGAACGTGACGTATTCAGCCTGTCAGCAAAGAAGCATATGCAAGTATTCCCTAACCTATTTCAGACAAGCCAACCAGACCAGCTTGTACAAATTTAATTGCTGATTGGAGCTGGCCCAAGTGATGCTGTCCAAAGCAGATGAAAATTTGCAAAAACGGCCCCACCAGCAGATCTGTGGTATTGGTAACCTCTGGTAGAAGGTTATAATGAACACATGGCAGCATGGCAGTGGCACAGGTGGGTCCAGCAGAAAACATCTATCCAAGTCTTACAAAATCAAGTCTGTGGAATGAGAAGTTCGTTTTTATTGCAAGAGGGTATGGGTGGAGAACAGGTCATGTAAAACAAAGGAAAAATCACAAGCATCTGCCTTTTCAACTGTGCTATCTTGGTACTACTTCTCTGTTCCTGCAGACAAAGTTTTTGCAACATGCTCCAGTGATTGCACTTAAAGCACCTGCAGCACGTCTGGACAACCAGCAAACTCAAGTGAGGTGACGATATGACTCCAGAGCAGTTCCAGCCACAGCTTTGAATCCAGCAAATATAGCAGAGGTAGCTTCAAAGGAGCCCTCTCAGATGCTGCTGCTAGCCCGCAGCCACCTCAACACAGCACTCAGACTTGAGAAGCTAAGCCAGTCCTCATGCATTAGCCCACATTTAGCTCTGTGCTACCACAGCAACGCTACTGGCAGCACACGAGCTAGCACAGGTATGTCTGTACAAGCCGCGGTTGCAGCAGCTCTGAAAGCTGTGCCTGCTGCTGCTCTCCTTACCTGATAATGAGCCTGGGCTTGTTGTGCTGAATTCAGAGTGACATTGCAAAGCTTACAGCACAGAGGCTTACATAGTTCCTCCAGCATAGGGTCCTGCTCCACCACCTTTGCAAGCTCTTCTTCTTGTGCGTGATGAAAGGAAGGCCCCAGTCCAACAGATTTTGGTGGGGACAGTGGTGAGCTGGCTCTTGGCCTTGTAGCCACTGACATAGGAAGAGATGAAGGCTTCTCAGGATGAGGAAGAAGTCCTGCTTGCTGTAGAAGAATCATTGGCCAGGAAGACTGTGGGCACGTTACTTTTGAAGGAAGAGCAGTTGTCTTCAGACCTAGACCAGAAAGAACAAATGCTAAAATAAGCATCAATAACAGGAGCATCAACAACCCAGAATGCAGTTTTTAACACTTTGCCTCACAGGACCAGCAGCATCCCAGATAACCAGGACCAGATTTAAAGACAGGCATATAAGATATGGACTGAAGTCTGAAACATGGTTATCAGCACTCTATGGCACCCTCCTGGACACGCAAAAATTCCCAAGAAATCATAGCATCTACCCAGAACCAGATGCAGCCACAGCACACATGCCCAACTGCTCCATGACTGCTAGAGGATGTGACCTACAACACACACAGCACAGAAAGCTGCGTTAAAGGGAAAGAGAAGGATGCAACCATTAGCTGCATCCTCCTTTTAGAGTAAATCCGTATCTGTCCCAACGACAGTAGTTGCCTCTGGACAAGCAACCTAGACAGGCCAAGACCTCCAAGGGTAAGGAAATGTCTTTCTCACATTCAAGGATCACTACACCGGGCCCCCAGCCAGCAACCATTTGACCAGTGCTTCCTTGCTAATCCACACTGCATCGCCTTGCAGTGTTGCTCTCACAGAGACATTGCAATACCAGTCCCTGGAAATGACTCCTTTCCGGACATTCAGAAAAGGATGATTCTTCCCCAAAGAGCTGACAGTCTAAGGACAAGCTCACACTCTAAGACATAAACAAATATCACAGTGTATTTCTACCTGATGACTTAGAAACAGAACCCAAATACTTCAAAGCAGATTTCTTTTATAGAGACAGCTATAAAATACATACACATACCCTCAAACATATCCCCCCAAATACTTATGCAGACCTTCCTCAGGAAAAATATTCTAAAGTTAACTTTTCTTAAGTCAACAAAAAGCAGAAGAGTGGGAAACGACTCGAGCACACCTTGTTGTACGCAGTCAGCTTCCAAGGATTCTCTTCCCAGCTCTTCCATGGTCTTGTTGAATGACCTTGAGCTATTTCTCTGTGCCTCCTTTACTAACTATAATGATGCAACATTTAAAGCTGTATCTTCTTCTTCTGCAAGAATGGAGAGCTTATCCCATATTAACCTTTATTCAATTCTTTCTGAGTTAATTCAAGTTCTTAGAAGTACCCCTACATTTCCAGCAAGGGGTTCTAAGGCTTATTTAATTAGTTTATAAATCACATCTAAAGCCTGGGCTGAACATTCCTACAATGATTCATAATATTACTCCTCCGCATTAAGGCATAGCTACTTTTGTTAATGTCATGTTAGCTTCTTATCACAACAGATCCTGTTCACAGTTATACTGGGGTAGAGAGGAGGGTGATCTTGGCCTTTGCAGATCACTTTCAGCTAAGACTGCCTTTGTAGCTACCATGTTTATGCCGCAGGCTTTGTTTGTTTAATTAAATGGTGAGCCACATCCACTTCTGAAAATAAGGGACTTCTAGAACGTTACTGGAAAGGTAAATGAAATTACACCTAGGAACTTTGTTCCTAAGTCGCTTTTGAAAATAGAATTTCACTTCAAAGAAATTTAGGAACCTGGAGGAGCAGATAGCTTTATCTGGGATAACTTTCAGGATTTTCAACGTGCTAAAATTAGCAGGAAACAAATACCTTGCTACATTCACGCTCTGGAAAAATCTGAGTTTATGCTTGCATTTTAAGATAATGCATTACCTTTGAAAGTGTGGACCCAGAAAGGTCTACATTTTATTAAAAAAATCAGTGGGATCAAAGCATCAAAGTGACAAAAGCACTTCTGAAATTTTTACCTCTAAAATTTCTTCTTGCTTTTCAACATCAGGCCCCATTCCCATAAACAGCTCTAGCAAACCTGTTCCCCATGCAAAACTTGAACTTTTTTAACCAAAACCAGCTTTCAAAATAACACAAGATTGAAGGCAATTCAATCATTCCTGATAACTAAAGATAAGAGGGGGGAAAAAAAGAGCGCACATTGTCTTGGGGAAAAGACAACCTTTTAAGCCAGCAATACAGTCACTAGAACTCTTTAGGTTTTTGAATAGCCTTCCCACAGGCAAGGCACTGTGAAATTCAGAGAAAGCTATACCTAAAATGAACCAAAACTTGACCATAAAGCAAAAATAGCCTCATGAAAAATTAACTGAAACAAGATAAAGGGAATCCACCACAGACCATAAAGAAGAAATAAAGGAATGGGATGAAAAAGTAACAATTGGGAGGGCAGAGTTTGTTTTACGAGACAAATTTTGAGAGGAAAAAATAGTTTTAAAAGTAAGCTTAGGGAGGGACTGATGCAAGCATAGAATCTAAGGAGCCAGCAGCGGAACGTCTCTCCTGCTGCTATTAGGAAAGGAAATTCCTCCAAAATATGAGTGCAATAATATTACTGTTAAGTCCCACTTGAATAAAAGAGACCATCAGCAGTATAAATTCTGTAGTTTTACCTAACTGCTCTCCAACTCAGCACAGGCTTTCCTGGTTAAGCACAACTATGAAAAAAAAGAATTCTTACCTTCAGTTTCCTCAACTAATACTTTGTAGATAGTTCAGTGGGGCTACTGGCAGAACAAGCTCATATTCATTATGGTTAAGCGTATCAAAATGCAGGCCTATAGTGGCAATTTAGATCAACCATACAATTTCAGTGTTTTACTCCATTACCATAATGGGCCTCTTACCTTAGAATGGGAGTAAATTATAACTAAATACTTCACAGAGCAATATAAAGTGATCTAGAGTAAATGGCAACCAGGATCCATCTGCTTAAGTTCGCCTGAGTGTTTGTTGCATCAAGTCTTCCATACATAGCTGCCACGAATGGATTTGTCATACACAAGATAGGGCATGGCACTTACAGGATCTGCATCTTTCACAGGGGAAAAGGGTTAATTTAACATTCTTTAAGAAACAGTACATGACCTTACAATGAAAGATTCTTTACGTAAACAGCTGTCTGAAGTTAAAATTAAGGCTGCACAGGCAATTTTAAAATTAGAATTTCCTGACTTTGTGTATGCAATTTTAATGTTCTTCTAATGGTGATCTTTCATCAATGGAATTGTTCAAATTACATTGATTTCTTTTTCTGGGGTATTACTAAGCAAAAAAACAAATTCAGTTTACTTAAGTATCCCTGTAACACTCCACTCCAATCACTACAGACACCCTGCCCAGGAGAAGTTAATGGGACATCTTCGACTTCTCCTTTCTGTTAGCATGCGAAGCTGCAAAATGTTCACCCTATGGAACAGCAAATGAAGAAGGAACCTCCCTCCTCAAGGACTCCTGTGCATGACAGTTACAGCCCCAGGCAGTTACAGCCTGAGGCAGGTTAAGGACCTGCAGTTCCCCAGGGTGAGCTGAGGAGATGTTCTGCCGCAAGACAGTGTCTTGCAGCTCTCAGTCATGCCTCCTCCCACACACCGTATGGGCTAGGACATACTTCCACTCCGTACCAGGCCTCCTCAGGTGGCTGCAAGGGAGATGGGCATGCAGCTCCCTCCACAGCCTTCAGTTCGGGGTGCCACACAGCCCAAGGACAGTCCTGAGGGAGTAGACTCAGCCCTCTGTGCCCCTAGTACCATGGCGCAATACCACCTAGGTGTTGTCAGTGGCACAGATAGGAAGAGTTATGGCCTGGGCCTTAAATCTGAGCACCATTTGGTTAGGCAGGCACATGCACAGCATGACCCTCCTTGGCAACAGACAACTCACAGCGAGACCTCCACGTGAAATGCGGCATTCCCACAGAAATTTGTTTTTAAACGCTCATAAGTCAGTGGAGACAACTAATAACAGTGATGGAAATTTATATAAATGAAGAAAGAGTTGCTTTATTCAAGACAAGAAACATTTCTTCTCAAGTCAACTTGTATCTCAGAATACTGACATCACCGAATGTAACTTTCCCAGAAAGTTTACCTCTGGCCAAAGGCTAATCCTCTTGAACTTCACCCTGAAAGGCAGGGTCGTCATATAAGACCACAGACCTGAAGACAGCTGCATTAAAACAAGTGTATATCATGCACCGGGGCCCACTAACCCGCCCTGGCCGGGGACACCTGCTGGGTACCCCAGAAACAGGGGGCTTTTGCTACCTCTTACGTCACGGGGGTATCGGGAACCAGGGTGCCAAACCTGCCGCCCCAGCACGCACTGACGCAAAGCTGTGACCCTCGCGGTCTCCCTGGCGGAGCCTGCGGGGGGAGGGAGGGAGGGGGACTAAAACCAATAATAATTGAAAAAAAATTGCACCCGACTACCCAGAATAAACGCAATTTGAACAAGAAATGGAGGCACCGGCGTGTACGCGCACACACGACACA